>NC_090656.1:160303762-160528762 GCF_040937935.1 Hyperolius riggenbachi | reverse complement strand
TGGGCGCCTCCTACTCTCCTCATAGTGTTTACAGTAGCCTCCCTTAGTGGAGTTTGCTTAGTCTTTTATCTCTTTTCGAGTTGAAAAGACATTTTTTATTTTGGAGCTGCGACCATCACATCAACCTTTACAAAGGCCGAGTGAGGACGGTACTTCTTCACATGCGCTTAACAGTGGTTGCTTGGATTGCAACCTACACTTGTGAGTATATTGACATACACTCACATATTTGTCTAACACTAACCAGACGGTACTACACGAGACTGGGCTCCCGGCTTCCCTGTGTCTTTTTTTCTCGCCTCCAAGAATAAGCCGGGCTTACAAAATTCTTCCTCTGTACCACGATGGTCTGAGCCATGCTTATGCGCTTTGAGTCCTACGGGAGAAAAGCGCTTTACAAATGTTATTTGTTGTTGTTGTTGCTATCCAAAAAATATGACCTTTCAACTTTCTTTTTTTTTAGGAAATTAGTGTGAACCTGTAAATTTTTCGTTATTTAACTATTGCTGTTTCTTTTTATCCACAGTACTGAAGATAACTTTTACGCACTGTAGGATAGTGTTGGGCGAACACCTAGATGTTCGGGTTCACGAACGTTCGCCGAACATCGCCGCGATGTTCGGGTGTTCGCGCCGAACTCCGAACATAATGGAAGTCAATGGGGACCCGAACTTTCGTGCTTTGTAAAGCTTCCTTACATGCTACATACCCCAAATTTGCAGGGCATGTGCACCTTGGGAGTGGGTACAAGAGGAAAAAAAATATTTGAAAAAGAGCTTATAGTTTTTGAGAAAATTGATTGTAAACTTTCAAAGGAAAAACTGTCTTTTAAATGTGGAAAATGTCATGTTTCTTTGCACAGGTAACATGCTTTTTGTCGCCATGCAGTCATAAATGTAATACAGAGAAGAGGTTCCAGGAAAAGGGACCGGTAACGCTAACCCAGCACAAGCAGCAGAACACGTGATGGAACAGGAGGAGGCGCAGGAGGAGAAGGCCACGCTTTTTGAGACACAACATCCCAGGCCTTGCAAGAGGACAAATAGCGTGTGGATATAGCAATGCTTTTTGCCGCCAGGCAGTCATAAATGTAATAAAGATGAGAGGTTCAATAAACAGGGACCGGAAACGCTAACCCAGGCCAGCAGCAGCAGCAGCACACGTGATGGAACAGGAGGAGGCGCAGGAGGAGAAGGCCACGCTTTTTGAGACACAACATCCCAGGCCTTGCATGAGGACAAATAGCATGCGGATATAGCAATGCTTTTTGCCGCCATGCAGTCATAAATGTAATAAAGATGAGAGGTTCAATAAACAGGGACCGGAAACGCTAACCCATCACAGATGGTCATTGTTCATGTTACTTGGTTGGGGTCCAGGAGTGTTGCATAGTCGTTTCCAATCCAGGATTGATTCATTTTAATTTGAGTCAGACGGTCTGCATTTTCTGTGGGGAGGCGGATACGCCGATCTGTGACGATGCCTCCGGCAGCACTGAAACAGCGTTCCGACATAACGCTGGCTGCCGGGCAAGCCAGCACCTCTATTGCGTACATTGCCAGTTCGTGCCAGGTGTCTAGCTTCGATACCCAATAGTTGAAGGGTGCAGATGGATTGTTCGACACAGCTACGCCATCTGACATGTAGTCCTTGACCATCTTCTCCAGGCGATCGGTGTTGGAGGTGGATCTGCACGCTTGCTGTTCTGTGGGCTGCTGCTGCATGGGTGTCAGAAAATGTTCCCACTCCAAGGACACTGCCGATACCATTCCCTTTTGGGCACTAGCTGCGGCTTGTGTTGTTTGCTGCCCTCCTGGTCGTCCTGGGTTTGCGGAAGTCAGTCTGTCGGTGTACAACTGGCTAGAGGAGGGGGAGGATGTCAATCTCCTCTCTAAAGTCTCCACAAGGGCCTGCTGGTATTCTTCCATTTTGACCTGTCTGACTCTTTCTTCAAGCAGTTTTGGAACATTGTGTTTGTACCGTGGATCCAGAAGGGTATAAACCCAGTAATTGGTGTTGTCCAGAATGCGCACAATGCGTGGGTCGCGTTCAATGCAGTCTAGCATGAATTGAGCCATGTGTGCCAGAGTCCTGCCAAAATCCTCATCATCCTCTTGTGAGCGTTGTGATAGTTGTTGTGATGCATCATAGTCGTCACCTTCTTCCTGGTCTGCTTCTGCTGACCATTCGCGCTGAATTGTGGAAGTCCAACGTGCACCGCTCTGGCCCTCGTCAGTGGTGGCAGGAAATTCCTGCTCCAACTCCAGCTGTTCCTCCTCCTCTTCTTCGTCATAGCTGCTGGGGCCAGCGTTTCCTGAGGCGGATGGCCTGATGTTGGTACCATCACGCGGATAGTTTTCTCCTTCAGATTCCCCCAGTTGCATCATGACAGCTGTTTTCTTGATTTTCAACATTGACCTCTTCAGTAAACACAGCAGTGGTATGGTAATGCTGACTGAAGAGTTGTCACTGCTCACAAGCAACGTAGATTGCTCAAAATTTTGGAGGACTTGGCAGAGGTCCAACATGTTGGCCCAATCGGATCCACAGAAGCTTGGCAGCTGTCCGGATGCGCCTCGGTACTGCGCCGTCATGTACTGGACCACTGCACTCTTCTGCTCGCAAAAGCGGGCTAGCATGTGCAGCGTAGAATTCCAGCGCGTAGGGACATCACACAGCAAGCGATGGTGGGGGAGATTGAAGCGCTCCTGCATCTTGGCGAGTGCCCCCGAAGCAGTACTGGAATTTCTGCAATGTTTGGCCACTCGTCGCACCTTCAACAGAAGATCGGCCACGCCTGGGTATGTCCTCAGGAACCGCTGAACTACTAGGTTCATTATGTGCGCCAGGCAAGGGATGTGTGTCAGCTTAGCCAACCTTAAAGCGCGAATGAAATTACTCCCATTATCACACACAACCATGCCCGGTTTCAGGTCCAGCGGTGCCAGCCACAAATCCGTCTGTTCCTTTATTCCCCTCCAAATTTCCTCCCCTGTGTGCTGCTTATCCCCAAGGCAGATCAGCTTCAGCAACGCTTGCTGACGCATGCCAACAGCTGTGCTGCACTGCTTCCACGATCCTACTGCTGCTGGGTTAGCGTTTCCGGATGAGGTACAGCTTTGAGATGCGTTGGAGGAGAAGGAGTCAGAGAGGTAGGTGCTGCTGTTGTTATCCAGTGGGAGGGACGGTGGTGCAGCTGTTTGCGGCGTGGGCAACACCCGCGCCGTAGCAGGTGAGGAATCGCTGCCAGGCTCCACAAGGTTCACCCAGTGCGCGGTAAGGGAGATGTATCGACCCTGGCCGAACGCACTCGTCCAGGTGTCAGTGGTGAGGTGAACCTTGCAGGCAACGGCATTCTTCAAGCTTCGGGTTATTTTGCTGACCACGTGCTCATGCAACTCAGGCACTGCAGAGCGCGCAAAGTGGTAGCGGCTGGGAACCACGTAACGTGGGATGGCCACTGACATCATGCCCTTGAAGCTGTTTGTCTCCACCACTCGATATGGCAGCATTTCGCAGGCCAGAAGCTTGGCTATGTTGGCTGTTACTGCCACGGCCCGGGGGGTTATTTGCTGGCAATTTCCTCTTGCGCTCAAACATCTCCGAGACAGACAACTGAACCGTAGGGCTGCACACTGAAGGGCTGTTGGTTGTTGTGTTTGATGAACACTGGGAGACCTCAAGAGCACTACTCCGGAAAGTGACAGTGTCAGCGTCGTCTGATGTTTGTGAATGTTGTGAACCACGCAATGGCTGGGCTACTGCTGCTGCTGAGGCGGGTCTGGTGGTGAGTCTGGTGACCCCAAGGGAGGCAGTGTTGCTGATACCCTGTCCTGCCGCGTTTGCCCACAGAGTGGGATGTTTGGATAGCATGTGGCGGCTCATGCTGGTGGTGGAGAGGTTGTTAATACTTTTCCCCCTGCTCAGGATGGGTCTTGCACACCTTGCAAATCGCCATAGTACCATCCTCAGTGCAGTCTTCAAAGAAAGCCCAGACTTTGGAGCACCTGCCTTGCTGGCGATTTCTGTTTGCGCCTCTTTTGCCTCTCACTTGAACTTCCACGCTTGTGGTGCCTGAAATTGCGCGCCGCCTACCTTGTGGCACAAGGCGAACTCGTGCAGCAGTGGGTTCTTCAACAGACTCATCTGTGCTGCTGCTACGACGGCGATGTTCTCGTTCACAAACAAAATCTGGGTCTATGTCCACATTGTCCATACCCTCCTCTTCCATCTCCTCAAACTCGTCATATGTCATTGTGGGGGGCCGCCGCCGTGGAGTAGAGCTCCCCAGAACAACCTCTGCGCAGCTCACTCCAACGTCGTCTTCCAGATCTTGTCGGACGACCTTCTGCAATTGCAACCCCTCCTGCCCAACTTGCTCTGGGAGTTGGGTTTCAAAGTCCTCGGACTCGCCTTGTATTTCAGTGCGCGGTGCATTTCCCACAGTTAATGGTTGTGAATCCGGGCACAACATTTCTGGCTGTGCCTCCATTGACCTTTCAAAGATGGAAGTTTGTTGGGCTGGGAATAGCTCCTGCGAATACCCCATTGTGTCCTGAGGTAATTCATCGGACTGGTTATCTGGCAGTTGTGTGCGTGGTGTCGCTGCCGGTTGTGTCAGCTTTGTGCCCACTGGCTCCTTGTAACTGGCTGAGGACTCGGACCTCGTGCGTGATGTGCTGGTGCTGCTTAACCCACTGCTGGAATCTTGAGAGGTCATCCAAGTAATTATCTGGTCCTGTTCTTTTGGATTTGTGAGGGTTGTTGTCCTGGACAACATGGGTGGTATTGAGTGGGTTTTCTTGGGTGCTCCCCTGTGGCCTGTACGTGAACCGTCAGGGGTAACACCTCTTCCCTTGCCCCTCCCTCTTTCACCGGATTTCTTCCTCATTTCACTTATCCTTAAAGTACACGCTGACTGGCAGCAGTACAGTGGCAGTACAGAAATGCTATACAGTGGTGGGTGAGCGGTGTACCACTATTCCCAGCAGCGACACAAAGCACAATGCTATACAGTGGCGGGTGAGTGGTGTACTACTGTTCCCAGCAGACACAGAGTGGCAGTAAACACAATAATGCTATATAGTGCTGGGTGAGCGGTGTACACAGAGTGGCAGTAAACACAATGCTATATAGTGTGGCTGAGCGAGGTACACAGAGTGGCAGTAAACACAATGCTATATAGTGTGGCTGAGCGAGCGGTGTACTACTGTTCCCAGCAGACACAGAGTGGCAGTAAACACAATGCTATATAGTGTGGCTGAGCGAGGTACACAGAGTGGCAGTAAACACAATGCTATATAGTGTGGCTGAGCGAGCAGTGTACTACTGTTCCCAGCAGACACAGAGTGGCAGTAAATACAATGCTATATAGTGTGGCTGAGCGAGGTACACAGAGTGGCAGTAAACACAATGCTATATAGTGTGGCTGAGCGAGCAGTGTACTACTGTTCCCAGCAGACACAAAGTGGCAGTAAACACAATGCTATATAGTGTGGCTGAGCGAGGTACACAGAGTGGCAGTAAACACAATGCTATATAGTGTGGCTGAGCGAGCGGTGTACTACTGTTCCCAGCAGACACAGAGTGGCAGTAAACACAATGCTATATAGTGTGGCTGAGCGAGGTACACAGAGTGGCAGTAAACACAATGCTATATAGTGTGGCTGAGCGAGCAGTGTACTACTGTTCCCAGCAGACACAGAGTGACAGTAAACACAATGCTATATAGTGTGGCTGAGCGAGGTACACAGAGTGGCAGTAAACACAATGCTATATAGTGTGGCTGAGCGAGCGGTGTACTACTGTTATCAGCAGACACAGAGTGGCAGTAAACACAATGCTATATAGTGTGGCTGAGCGAGGTACACAGAGTGGCAGTAAACACAATGCTATATAGTGTGGCTGAGCGAGCAGTGTACTACTGTTCCCAGCAGACACAGAGTGGCAGTAAACACAATGCTATATAGTGTGGCTGAGCGAGCAGTGTACTACTGTTCCCAGCAGACACAGAGTGGCAGTAAACACAATGCTATATAGTGTGACTGAGCGAGGTACACAGAGTGGCAGTAAACACAATGCTATATAGTGTGGCTGAGCGAGCGGTGTACTACTGTTCCCAGCAGACACAGAGTGGCAGTAAACACAATGCTATATAGTGTGGCTGAGCGAGGTACACAGAGTGGCAGTAAACACAATGCTATATAGTGTGGCTGAGCGAGCAGTGTACTACTGTTCCCAGCAGACACAGAGTGGCAGTAAATACAATGCTATATAGTGTGGCTGAGCGAGGTACACAGAGTGGCAGTAAACACAATGCTATATAGTGTGGCTGAGCGAGCGGTGTACTGCTGTTCCCAGCAGACACAGAGTGGCAGTAAACACAATGTTATATAGTGTGGCTGAGCGAGGTACACAGAGTGGCAGTAAACACAATGCTATATAGTGTGGCTGAGCGAGCAGTGTACTACTGTTCCCAGCAGACACAGAGTGGCAGTAAACACAATGCTATATAGTGTGGCTGAGCGAGGTACACAGAGTGGCAGTAAACACAATGCTATATAGTGTGGCTGAGCGAGCAGTGTACTACTGTTCCCAGCAGACACAGAGTGGCAGTAAACACAATGCTATATAGTGTGGCTGAGCAAGGTACACAGAGTGGCAGTAAACACAATGCTATATAGTGTGGCTGAGCGAGCAGTGTACTACTGTTCCCAGCAGACACAGAGTGGCAGTAAACACAATGCTATATAGTGTGGCTGAGCGAGCGGTGTACTACTGTTCCCAGCAGCGGCACACAATGACTGGGGGGACCCTGGCTAGCGTGGCTGGAGCGCGAACTACCCTGCCTGCCTACCCAAAGCTAAACCCACAGACAAATGGCGGAGATATGACGTGGTTCGGGTATTTATTTACCCGAACCACGTGACAGTTCGGCCAATCAGAGCGCGTTCGGGTCCGAACCACGTGACCCGTTCGGCCAATCACAGCGCTAGCCGAACGTTCGGGGAACGTTCGGCCATGCGCTCTTAGTTCGGCCATGTGGCCGAACGGTTTGGCCGAACACCATCAGGTGTTCGGCCGAACTCGAACATCACCCGAACAGGGTGATGTTCTGCAGAACCCGAACAGTGGCGAACACTGTTCGCCCAACACTACTCTAGGATGACTCAAATGAGGGACCTGCCCTGCACACTCATGATGCATCACCTGAGAGTTCAATGGAAGCCTTGACAATTACAGTATAAACTTGGAAGACGTAGAAGATGACGAACAATCACGTGCATCAGCGGCATCATTGCCATCAGCCGAGCATCTTCTCGCCCACCAGTTGCTCGCATGGCCAGAATGGCAAATGTGCAGATGGCTGGAGCGGTTTCCAGCCTTGTGGGAATGATGAGGCTATGTTTTCCCAAAGGCTACAGGGCCATGCAAGTGCAAGTATTTCAGAGCAATATGTGGGACATATTGAAAGCCTTAAAACCAGTTGGTCGAAGCCAACTAGCAACTGCTAAAGAAAAGGCAGCTGTTTCAGGAGCAGTTACAAGCTGAGAGACAAGAGCAGCTTCACAGTATTGGCCTAGAACATTGCCTGGAGATTGCACGCCTAATGCAGTACCAGAACAGCCCACTGTACTATTCAGTTACACCGCTTTTGCCACTAATGGAACAAGTCCCACGACATAGGCAGATAACATTACCAATTTATCTTACTTGAGGGTTGTCAAAAGTCATTTAGATCACTCAACACCACCAAGTAGGCCACCAAGCGCATGGCAACCATCTCCCACTCAGCCATACCAGTGTTACCATCAAGGCGCTTCTTTCCCTCCCTCTACTCAGAGGAATGGCCCACTTATACCCAACTAACACAAGGTGGTGGCATGCAAACAAGCACTCCTACTACGACTTCCCAGAACAGTAGTGGCACTTCCTTTATTTTCCTGAACAAGATCTTAACCCTCCTGGCAGTATGAAAAATTCCGCCAGGAGGCAGCGCGGCAGTTTTTTTTTTTTTTAAATCAAGCAGAGAGCCCAGGGCTCGCTACATGATAGCCGCTGCTCAGCGGCATCCCCCCGCCCGCTTCGATCACCTTCGGCAATCTCCGATCAGGAAATCCCGTTCAAAGAACGGGATTTCCTGGAGGGCTTCCCCCGTCGCCAGGGCTTGATGACGTCAGTGACGTTGTGACGTCATTGGGAGTCCCGATCCACCCCTCGGCGCTGCCTGGCACTGATTGGCCAGGCAGCGCACGGGGTCTGGGCGGAGGGCTGCGCGCCGCAACAGATAGCGGCGATCGGGCGCGGGGCGGCGGCGATCGGTGTGCTGGCGCAGCTAGCAAAGTGCTAGCTGCGTCCAGCAAAAAAAAATTAAGAAAATCGGCCCAGCTGGGCCGGAGAAAACCTCCTGCGCGGCTTACCCCGAACTACGTTCGGGGTTACCGCCAGGAAGGTTAAAATGTAGGCACAAGTGCCATTTTTCACTTCTTTTGCTACCTGCCCTTCAGGACTAGGTGATCAACATAGGTCCATCACAGCTTGTCCATCCTCAAGTGAGTGTGCTTGTGCTGATCTTTGGTCTTGAAGGACAGGTAGCTAAAGCTAGTGAGTAAGGTACCTTCTGGGATACACCTGGTGTGCTATATTTTATAGTCTAGTACTGTTTTTAAAGTTGTTCTATTACATTGCTCAGGTACTGCACCTCAACTACTTTGCACTTGTGAGGGTTGCTGCTTAGGTGTGCAGAATACCTCTTTGTCCCAGGCCCCCTAGATCACTGGCTTTGCTACCTGCCCTTCAAAACCCAGGTGATCAACACAGGTCAATCTTCAACTGAGTGGGCTTGTGCTGATCCTTGGTCTTGAAGGACAGGTAGCTAAAGCTAGTGAGTCAGGCAGTGTCTGGGATACACTTGTGCTCAATTTCAATGTTTTTAAGGTTGTTCTACTACATTGCTCAGGTACTGCACTTCAACTACTTTGCACTTGTGAAGTTTGCTGCTCAGGTGTGCAGAATACCTCATTGTCCCAGGCCCCCTGGTTCACTGGCTTTGCTACCTGCCCTTCAAGACCAGATGAACAACACAGGCCCATCTTCAAGTGAGTGGGCTTATGCTGATCCTTGGTCTTGAAGGACAGGTAGCTAAAGCTAGTGAGTCAGGCAGTGTCTGGGATACACTTGGTGTGCTATATTGTATAGTTTAGTACTGTCTGTAAGGTTGTTCTAGTATATTTCTCAGGTACTGCACCTCAACTACTTTGCACTTGTAAAGGTTGCTGCTCAGGTGTGCAGAATACCTCCTTGTCCCAAGCCCCCTGGTTCACTGGCTTTGCTACCTTCTCTTCAAGACCGGGTGATCAACACAGGTCCATCACAGCTTGTCCATCTTCAAGTGAGTGGGCTTGTGCTGATCCTTGGTCTTAAAGGACAGGTAGCTAAAGCTAGTTAGTCAGGCAGTGTCTTCCACATGGTTGAAGCTAACCTGGCCCCTCCCAATCCATGGCCAGTGGGACAATGGGACAGGCATTGTACATGTGGTGTGGGGGAGGGATAGAAATACAATGGAAAAGATAACAAAAAAAACTTGTAAATAACACAAGAATTTATGAGCAGGAACCTGAATTTCTAAACCTGAGCTACTCTTCCAAGTTGGAAGTTAAAGTTTGTTTTTTCTACCATGTTGGTAGTTTTGTTGACCAAAAAAACACTTTTTTTTCGGACGAAAATTTGGTCGAGAGCAAAGTGGTATAGCTATAGCATACATTATATACCGCAAGGTGACCAGGAGTTGCTCCTCCAGGGTGATGGCCTTCCTCAAATGAGCGTCCTTCTTCTGAAGATCGGGCCTCAACATCTCCAGAAGTTTATCAAAGCTGGAACACAAAAGGACATCACCATGAACCACGTGTCCACGTGACAAATGTGGGGACAGGACAAGGTAATTATAGGTAAAAAAAGGTACTTATACACTCACAGACATCCGACAATACTTGAAAAACTTTGGTGGGTGATGCCGGAGGTCTCGGTAGAGCTGAATGAACTGCCCTTTTCTGTACGTTTTTTGGAATGAAAAACGGAATGAAAACGGATACAAAACGGATGCACTTTTTTACAAAGCCAATCCGTTTGCGTTACGGTTTGTCAAGCATGGAGCACGGACAGCGGACTCCGTTCTGCAACCGTGCTTAGTGAAAATGGGCCGTAAATCCTGACTGAAAAGCCACCTTTTTAGCCTGGCATTTCCAAACTAAAGTTTTTCCTCTGTGCCACAATTTACCAATCAACCAATTATTGGTCTCAGCCATGCTTATGTGCTTATAGTCCTATAGGAGAAAAAAGAGGAGCTGTCAGACATACTATCTTAGAAAAAAAAAACACATATATAAGTAGATAAATACTTGATCTACTTACATAACATATGTATTGCACTGTCCATGTTTTGATTTTAGTGATTTTTCTATATTAAAAGAAAAAAAGAAAATCCTTCTTTGGATTCTCCATGTTAACTGTGTCTATCTTGAAGCCAATCCTGATGTCATTTCCTCCCTTACGCTCCTCTGCCTGAAGAAAAGAAGCAAAAAAAGACAATCCAGCATGCCCTGCCACTTCCTTTGTGTGGCAGATGTATCAAATAAGAACCAGGGAACCTGGGAAATGTTGTTTTATGGATAAAAAAAACTAAGACTGATTTTTAACTTTTGTATTGTCTAGTTAGCATCCTTATTACTTGTTTACCAGATAAAAAAAAAGAATTGATTTTTGATTGTATGCCCGACAGTTACACTTTAAGAAATGTATAAAAAAGGCCACTGGGTCACAGTCCGGGTATGTTGCAAAGGAGCCCTTTGTTAAAGGGGCTAAGTTCAATTCAGCTGCTAAACATGCTTCCGTGGCTAGAAAGATACCCAAAGGTGGTGATAGCTGAGTTTCTGGTTGCCGGTTTCAGAATGGCATCTATATTCCCCCCACCACCCTTTATGGTTCTATTTGTGAATGGGTTGAAAATCTAAAGCCTATTATCTTAATGATTTTCTGTTTGTGGAAGAAGCTGATATTGCTGTATGCTTTTTCTTGCTGAACACATGTTGTAGCATCATTAACTATTTTGGTGTTCTGAAAAACTTTTTTTCCTGTATGTCCCATTTTTTTTTTTTTGTTTTTTTGTTTGTGTATCTGCATAGATACCGTATGACAGGAGTTTAGTTTCCTGGGCCAGAAAATTGTAGAATTGCGCAATAGGCTTTGTGGCCTGAAAAAAGTTACGGTGAAAGAAGTTCAGTCAGCTTTGGGTTTATTGGCATATGCTACTAAGATCATGCCCAATGGGCAGGATTTTTTTTATAGGAGGCTTGCTATGACTATAGTTGGAATGAGATTCCCTTGTTGCATGTGCAGTTATTTTCTAAGTATAAGTGTGATTTGCTAATATGAAAACATTTCTTGGATTGTTGCAATCGTAAGACTTCTTGGCAGACTGAGTTCATGTCAGCAGTTCTTGGATTGTTACAATCGTAAGACTACTTGGCAGGCTGAGTTCATGTCAGCAGTTCTTGGATTGTTACAATCGTAAGACTTCTTGGCAGACTGAGTTCATGTCAGCAGTTCTTGGATTGTTGCAATCGTAAGACTTCTTGGCAGACTGAGTTCATGTCAGCAGTTCTTGGATTGTTACAATCGTAAGACTTCTTGGCAGGCTGAGTTCACGTCAGCAGATCTTCAGTTTTTCACAGATGCAACGTGCTCTGTTGGCTTTGGGGCTTTTTGGGAGGGTAAGTGGTGTGCCCAGAGATGGCCTGAATCCGGGGTTGAGGGTGGTGCAACACAATCTATTGTGCTTTTAGAATTGTTACCTCTGCTTGTGGCCTTGGTTATCTGGTTATCACTTGAGAACAGGTGAATTATGCTGCACACAGATAATAAACTCCCTATAAAAATGGCCACAGCCTGTTAAATGGTTGTGGTGGTCTTATTTATTTAATTTAGAGTATAGGTGTGTAATGCTGGGGGTTCATACTTTCTAACCACCCAGCACAACAAGGCTAAGTGCTGGATAATGGAAGAGGCTACACAGGCTACACAGGCTGCCCAGAGCAACTGCAGCTCTGGGCTTCCGATATCGCTACAAATAAGATGCAATGGCAGCGCAGTGCGATGTTGCGCTGATCTTGCGATGGCAAGCATTCAGACAGGTACAAGACAGGACTATAGATTGGACCGTAACTAGTAGCAGCCGCAGCTCACAGTCACGTCCACAGAAGCAGAGCAAGCAGGCTAACGAAAGTAACCAGCAAGCATCCACATAGGCAAGACTACAGGAAAGAACATAACTAATAGCAACACAACTATGCTAGCTAAGCACGGGTGGTCACGATAAGCGCAACCTACCGAAATGTGCTAAACTGACTAGTTAACACAGTAACTGAGAAATCTCCATAACTCGAATAAGGAAATTAACAAACGACTCAACTAATGGATAAATATATATTAGCAAGTCTGCATATATATTTATCAAGAACTAGCTAAGCACAAGTAATAGTGATTAACAAGACAGACAACAGACAAGCAGACGGAATGCTCAGCCAATCTAGACGCTGCTTCAGCGATGGCGACATTCACACTGAGATAGACAAGACTAACAGGTATGAGCGAACTAATGGCAACTGCTGCTATAGTTCGTCCTCAAGAACAAGGCTAGAAGGAATACTACCAGTCACGAATGTGGTGCTGGCAGAATCTAACTATCAGGGTCAGAAGGATTTCACTGAGCCCCCGCAGGTAAGCAAACATCCAGCAGACATGACAATACAGAGCAAGGCATTATACATTTACAATAACAACTTTCACAGCATAGACCCAACGACAACTCAGGGAGCTGAACGATATGATGGGCGAGGTCTAAAAGGGGAGGCAGACTTTTATGCTGGCATCAGCCAGTGGATGCAAGCATGCAAATCTCCACACAGCTGAATGGTAATTATTCAATCCTGAACTGGCTTGATTACCATTTGCTAGCTGAAAGACTATCATAACAAATGCATGCGGTACTATGCAACAACATGCATGCAGGAAATCCAGGGCTATCTGGCTGCAGCTCAGCTCTAGTAAGCCATTGGTGGACTGATGACAGCATCCTGAGCTGCCCAAAACTGCAGAGCAATTGCAAATGACAATGTGACTCATTGTGAATGCACAACTGAATGCATGCTGACAAGCTAGAACTGTCCGTCTGCGGCTCCACCGCAATGGACAGAACACGCCACAGGAGGAATCCTTACAAGGTGTATTATGCTGATGTCAAACGCATTCCCATGCAGCAGATCAGGGGCCTGATTCACAAAGCTTTTCTGTTAAATTATCTCACTTTATTTATTAACTCACAATTTATCTCTCCTTAAATGACTTAACTCACGATTTACCTATCCTTATATAATGTAACCTCATGGTTTAGCTCTCCTTATCTAACGTAAATCATGGTTTACCAAATATATAGAAAATACTGCGCTCCACTGGAACAATATAAATCACACTTATTAGGGGATCGCAGCAATGAATAGGGTCACTCCACCCTTAAATGTAATCTTTAACCACAACAGATCACTGTGCTTACTTGGACCCAGAAGCGTGTCTTGTTATATTGCATATTACATGCACATCCGTTATCAATCCAGCCAGCCAAGGAGTAGGATCAGCGTATAGCAATAAAATCCATTTATTTAAAACACTTCAAGCTTTAGAAATGCAGGCTTACAGGCTTTCCATTAACGCTCCTACCGCGGATATCATAGAGCAGCACGGACACCTTCTCCTGTCTCCACTTACTTCTCTGACATCAGCGTGCCTCCGACTGGGCGCATCAGCGACACTGATGTATTAACGTAACACGAATACAAGGAAAATAACAAACACGCTAGTATGCATATATATTGGCGATGAACCGATATATGATGCACGACTAGCAAGTAACAAATACTGAATAAACAGAACAGGACTTAGAAGGACTCACTGACCCCTTTGCAGGAGTCAGTGCAGTCCACAAGAGATCTAAGAGCGAGGGGGGGCCAGAACAGAGTAACAGACTGATCTGAAACTATGATAGCCCGAGGAGCCCTGCAGGAAGCAGATATTTATACTGAGGTCATCCAATGGAAGCAGACATGCAGATTCCCACACAGGTGAATGGTAATTATTCAATCCTGAGCTGGCCAGAACTGCAGAGCCACTACAGATGGAATCAGCAACTAGTTTGAGTGCAACCCAAACTATGCAAGCAAATGCATGTAATGACATCAAAAACTGCTTGTCTTCAGTAAAACTGCAGCCAGCAGTACATGCTGCAGACATGATCATAACAGTACCTCCTCTTAAAGGCGGATACTAGATGCCTTTCAAAACTGACATTCCCAGCAAAACAAGACTGATAATTCATGATGCTCAACACTCAGTCAGACAGGACAAACCCTATACGTATAGACAGAGTAGTTACTCATCAAATAAAAACTATATAGTTGATTAGTAGGTGTACACAATTCAGTGACACCTATTCAAGGTGCCATACAACGATATGTATAAATCGTATAGATGGCCATGGAGGTCTTTGCTTATCCCCCACCTCTGTGTACAACACAGTGTGGTGTAGCTATTTCACTAAAGGATGTCACCTTGAATACAAATAGACGGCAGTGGTGCCAATTGTACTAGGTCTATGCTGCTGATGCAAAGGACCCTGACAAACAAGCGTCAGGGCACAGCCTGCCACCTAATAAGGCTGTGGAGTAAAGGACGTGCTCAAGTGCGATTTACAGACTGCTTGTAATATGGTAACTGACATGTTTCACCTAAACGGCTTTATCAAAGTTGCTGTACATATTTACATTGCAAAGTGCACCCCCCACCAACAGTTTCCCCCATCCAATAGCCCAAGTAAGAGCTGGAGCACCCTGCTCGGTGCAAAGCTATATACTAGGGATAATGAGAGCTCACACCCACCGGGTGTGCCACATAATTCTACACATACCAGTTGCCTGGCAGGGTCGCAGCAGCCAGTGTCCATGCTGTACGCAGCCTATATGCCCAGTAATCTGTTTGATTCTATCACTCTAGCAGTGAGGGCTGTGACGTAAGAGCGCTTCCGGTGGCCGCTCGCATCACATCCGGTGTACGCGTTGTCATAGTGATTGGGACGCGTAAGTCCCGATACTACACGCCCATCAAAAGGCTCGCATCACTACCGGTATACGCGTTGCCATAGTGATTGTGACGCGTAAGTCCCGATACTACACGTCTATCAAAGGCTACAGATAATGCGTGATGCGTATAGCTAGTGTCTAAGAAATGGACACTCCGCCCAACATATAGATCCACATCTACATGCCTGATTAAATCCCATATGTGGGTATATAGTGCCAACATTGTTGGAAATAATAAACAAGGCCGTATTCACCCTTGATCCATCCTGTGTATAACAGGTATGACCAATCAATTACCGCAGACGGATATGCACATAACAGGTGTTTAAAATATTACACACAATTTGTTTTTAATTTATATATTCTAGACAATATGTTGGTGTGGCACAAATAGATGTATGTATCAGATGTAAGCCTCTAGCGCGACCCGAGGGTCAGATGGGGTGTATGCCCAGTACCTCAATTCCCTATAATGGATTATATGTGCCAAACCGGGCGGATAAGTCGTGTGTGTACAGATCCCATGATATGTGCTTATAGTGTATGTTATGCTGACCACATCAATGTGTATGGGGAACCCCCATATTGTCCCTATCCATGGACATATACAGTATATATGCATGGTCGCAGTCCATTAGATCACTAGATAATTCATGATGGCCAGGACAGCCCGACAAGACCAAATTCCAGAATCAGTCACCACAAGACTGGACCCATCAGAACCAGAACCTACAAAACCATGCCTGTCAGTACTACAAGCCTCAGAGTGATACCCATCAGAACCGCGATTTCCAGAAAAAAGCCCCCTGAAACTCTCTGAGCGATACCCACCGTCTTCCAGGGACTGTCCAAAAATGCCAATGCCTTTGCAATGCCCACCGGAACTGTCTTTACCAACACAAAACCCACTGTTGAACCAGTCCAAGGTACCAGGACAAGTTTCCTCAGAGATCTCCCAAAACACTTCGAAGTTCCATAGAGATCACAAAAGGTTAGAACGCCCTTTAGGCTCACATGGAGAACTATCAAGAACCCCTATGGAACCTAGGGCAATTCCAGAGTCAGGGTTACAAGGACAAATATCAAGCTCAGGGCTTTCAGGGACCAGAACCATCTCTGGGCATGCAGGCAGACTGGCAACATCATTAACAAAATCAGACTGTGTACAGGGCAAGGTATCTAAAACGCTTGCTGAGTGACAAAGACAATGCTTCAATGGCTTCTGCTTCACTAAGCAGGGAATAATCAAGTTTTACTAGAGCAGACTGTAATTCCAAAACAGCTGCTAAACAAGTGAATATTACTGTAACACCCACTGAAGTAAGCAGAGCCTCTGAGTCTTCTGCTCGAGATCTTGAAGCATCTACAATACTGAGTGAACCATAATACTCTGTAATTTCAGCTTCACTGGACAGAATCACTGTACAGTACATTTTGCAGGGCAGAACCATGGAAGCACCTGCTGGACAGCATAATGATTCTGTGACCTGAGTTTCATTGGAAAGGATTGAACAATTCATGGTACAGGGCGAATTCACAGGAATATTTTCTGAACAAGGCAATAATTCTGTGATTTTAGGTTCACATGATAGATGCTCAGAACCATTCGTGGAACTAGAGCAAGGTACAGAAACAGGAGGATCCGGACACAGGGCTTGTGAATCTGTACCATAGCTTTTTAACTGTGAGATTGGAAAATTCAGATGCTGGGGTTCCAAGGCTAATAAACATGATTGCTGAGACTCAGAAACTGATGTAGTGCATCTATTGATCTTTATCAACACAGGTAAAATCGACAGAAATGTTTGTTGAAGCAGGCAATAATTCTTTGATTTCTGCTTCACTGAACAAAGACTCATGAGTACTGGCTAGACTGGACTCAGAAGTCAGCAGGACCTCTGGATCCTCTGCTGAGAAATGTGTGCAGGGCAAGGTTAAGGAAGTATCAGTAGCTTCTGTCTTACTGGGAAGTAACAGTGCGTTATCCATGGTACAGGGTGGAATTACAGGAACATCAGGAATTACAAGAACTTCAATTTCACACAAAAGGAGCTCTGAATCAGTCGCTGAATCAGCCAAAGGTGCTGAAGCCGGCGGGTCAGAACGCCAAATTTGCGAATTCGGAGTCAAATTCAACTGTGAAACTGGAAAACTCAGAGACAGAGGTTCTGAGGTTACCTGACTGGATTGCGGAGCCTCAGGAACTGAGGAAGTGGAACAATCTCCAACTGACAGTGTGCTTTCCCTGGAATCAACTGATTGAATTGCATAAAAATCATCCAAAATCTTTTACCACACATCGATCAATGGAGCCACAAAGTCATACCCACACACACCAGTTTTTATTAGATTATAGGCAGACTTAATGCATGCATTCAATACTGCTTCACTTTTAGCACTGAAGAAATGACAGAATGAACTTGAATCACTGTTCAATTCACAGACCAGAGCTTCAACCTCCCATTTCTCAAATGGAGGATCCCATGCACACTTAACGACAGCTGAACATTCAGGCTGAACACAGATTACAGGTGTGGTTGTGGCAAAAACATGTATAGGGTTATTTAGCAGGCGATTGGCAGATTTCTTATTCCTAAGAATCTCCAAAACCTGTAACAAGTGTTGAACTGTAGTATATGCAAATTTCCCTTGCTGCACAAATAAGTTGATTTGCTCAATACTCTGTAATATGTCTTCATAATCATATTCAGACAATTCATTTAAACAAGAATTTTTATTCTCCCTGACTAACAACGAAAGTTCATTAGTAGTTTCATAGGTCCATTTGACTCCCCTGAATGGTAACTGAATTTCATCATCTGCTAATAGCGGAGTCTCATTACAGATCTTATGCGCAGTCGCTAAGGGCAACGACTCTGCTGGTTGTGAACGTTTCCTGGAACGTTTACGCTTATTTCTATGTGAGACTTTAGACTTTGCTGCCTTAGGCAATTTATTCACAGATGAAGGAAAGTTATCAGTACAACTATCTGCTTGCTGATCATTTTTAGTTTCAAAGACTTTTATTGGGCACCTAGGTGCCAAAGTAGCAAAAAGAACATTACAGCAGAACATTGTTAATCTGTAATAGCCCAACAAGGGCAACAGATATCAGAAAATACATAACGTATGAAATTACAATTACGTTCTAGATAAGTCAGCTACAGAGAACATAGAAAAAAAAAGAAAAATAGATTTAACAGTAACACAGAAATAACATAGAAAACATGACACGGTCAGTTCTATGGTATAGTTGGTTATAGAAAGGGGACTACAAAACTTGCGTATGGTATGAGGATCCAAAAGTATTTCTTAGGTGAACCTTCGTGGGCGGGTGTAATGGCCAGTTAGATTTATGTTTGAATTACCCAAGGTCAATTAGAGGGGGAAGCGAGGTCCAGTTGTACTTGGGCTCCTTTAGAGAGTGTGTTAGTGGACCAGGGGTCCCAGACTTTTTGAAATTGGGGCATTCTATCATTGATGATGGCACTAATGCGTTCACAAATCATTGTGGAGTTTACATTATTGACAACTTGAAGATAGGAAAGATGTGGCGAGAGCCAATTGGCTGCAATATGCGTTTTAGCAACGCATGCTATAAATTGTATGAGTTTATGTTGGGCATAAAGTATTGTCTTTGGTTTGTGTCCTAGAAGGAATATTTTGGGGTCCAAAATGAAAGGTGTTGGAAGTATACTGTTAACCACCTGGGCGGTATGGACGAGCTCAGCTCGTCCATCACCGCCGGAGGCTGCCGCTCAGGCCCTGCTGGGCCGATTTGCGCCAAATAAAGAGCAGCACACGCAGCCGGCACTTTGCCAGCCGCGTGTGCTGCCCGATCGCCGCCGCTCTGCGGCGATTCGCCGCGAGCAGCGGCGAAAGAGGGTCCCCCCAGCCGCCTGAGCCCTGCGCAGCCGGAACAAAAAGTTCCGGCCAGCGCTAAGGGCTGGATCGGAGGCGTCTGACGTCAGGACGTCGGCTGACGTCCATGACGTCACTCCGCTCGTCGCTATGGCGACGGTGTAAGCAAAACAAGGAAGGCCGCTCATTGCGGCCTTCCTTGTTTATTCTGGGCGCCGGAGGCGATCGGAAGAACGCCTCCGGAGCGCCCTCTAGTGGGCTTTCATGCAGCCAACTTTCAGTTGGCTGCATGAAATAGTTTTTTTTTAATTTAAAAAAAACCCTCCCGCAGCCTCCCTGGCGATCTTATCAGAACGCCAGGGTGGTTAATAAGGTGACGTAATCTTCCCCAAAGGCGAGACACTTTGGGTCATGAGAACCAGACATGATATACTGTGCCCGGGACCTTACATCCCCTAAAGCAAAGTGGACTTTTCGTGGGGTCTATTTGGTGGAGTCTGTGGGGGACCAGATATGTGCGGTGTAGTAGTCGTAAAGATACTTCCATATGTGTTGTTTGCAGACTACCCCTAGATAGGGTCTCCAGGCACTGGGTCCATTCCTCATCTTTGAGTTGTGAACGAAGGTCAAATTCCCATTGTTTTTGGTATTGGTGTACATAATTCGCTGGCGAAGAATTGAGGATCGAATAAATATATGAGAGTACTCCTTTTTGCATGGGGTCGTGAAGACACAGGCTTTCAAAACGTGAGGGTTGGATGGAGGTTCCTGGTTTAGCTAACTTAGTTAGGAAATGGTATAATTGCCTTACGTTAAGCCATGCTGAGTTCCTGGGCCTCGTGATATCTATTAGCTGGTTCCATGAGGGAATCATCCCTCGATGCTTGCTGATCATTTTTGCAAGTAGTTAAAGGAACAGCTGATTAAAAGGGTAGGGCAAATTAGTTTTGCGCAGCCAGTTATGGATCACAAACGCTAAAAATTCCAGCGGCCTCTCTTTCAAATTGGTATGATCCAGGACATAATAAGCCCGCTGAAACAATTTCCCCTTAAACAAGATATAAACTAGCTGGGATGCCCACGTTGAAACAGGAGTAGTTCGGAGCTCGGGATTGGCCAGAAACCTGGTACATTCAGAAAAAAACTAATTTTCTGTTTCAGAGTTAAGTTTCTCAAATTTCTTAAAGGAACAGGAACCATAATAAACAGTGTCATATTTTCTGGAAGTCTCCTCCACAATGGGGATTTGTAATGGGGCTATCATAATGTTATGAGAAAATACAAATGGAGACAGACCGCTCTACCTCTGATACCTTTAAGCAAGGTGCTGGATGCCAGACAGCAGGACAGGAACACAGTGAAGATGAAATCCGCACACTCGCTGGTATAGTCCAAGGGTTTTTATTTGAATCCAACTTGCAAATACAGAAATTTGGCTGACATGTTTCGGATAAGATCCTTACTCATAGCCTAAAGCACTGACATCTTGGTGGAGCATATATACTGTCAAGACCGCCCATAAGGGCGTATATTCCTCCACCCATGGGAGGAAAGCCCTGACTTAAATTTAAAGGCACAGATCAGGGTCTGCAAAAATATGTCCACCATAACACTATATATAAAATGACAATAATGACAAAAATACAATAGCAAGGTAAAAAAGTACAAAATTACAAAAATAGAAAAACAGTAAAACGACATCAGTATATAAAATTAATATCCCACCTGGCATTTAAGCCATCAGGTTCCCTAGTACCCATCTGTAGAATCCAAAAGGCTTCTCTTATTCGTAGTTTTTTGTAAGCATCTCCTCGTCTAAAAGAAACAGTAACCCTCTCAATCCCCTGAAAAATGAAGCCCCTCATATTACCTTCATGTTTCTCCCTGTAGTGTCTCGCCACATTGCTAATATTATCCGTTTTCCACGAGGCCCCATTAAAATGTTCAGAGATCCTTTGTCTTAAACAACGTGTAGTGCAGCCAACATATTGCAGGCTGCAGATTATACATGTGACCACGTAAACAACGGATTTCGTGTTACAATTGATAAATTGGCGTAAAGGGAAATTTCTCTGATTAGCCATGGATGAGACAGTACGTGAAGAATGATGGTAAGTACAATAATTACAGGAAGAGAAACCACACCTGTACGATCCGGTAGTGGACAACCAAGTATGTCGCACCGGAACAGCAGAGGACTGAAAGAGGCTGGGAGAGAGGGCGGATCCCAGGGATGGGGCCTTTCTGTAGGCGAACCTACAACCTGGTTGGAGTACTTGTTGTAGCTTATCATCTGCATATAGCACAGGGATATATTTCTTGATGACCTGCACCACCCTGTCATACTGTTGGCTATATGTAGTTATGAAGTTGATAGAGCCATCATTGGACTTCTGGACCCGTGTACTATCGGATTTGTCCCTCAAAAGTGTTTCTCTATCTCTAGAGGCAGCAATTCTCTGAGCCCTATCAAGATCTGGGTCAGAGTAACCCCTCGCTTTAAAGCGTGACCTAAGGATAGAAAACTCGTGCAGTGTGAACTCATCTGTAGAGCAATTCCTCCTTGCTCTAATGTATTCCCCTACAGGGACACCCCTGAGAGTATGTTTCGGGTGGCAGCTGGTTGCCTGCAACAGAGAGTTCCCAGCACAGGGCTTTCTATAGGTTCTAGTGTTGATAGTTCCAAATTCTCCCGATCCACAGAGAGTGATATCAAGGAAATCCATCTGTATGTCATCTGATTTATAAGTAAAAGACAGATTAAAGTTATTATCATTAAGATATGACCAAAGCTGTTGTAGAGCTTCATCTGTCCCCTGCCAAATCAAAAGAAGGTCGTCAATGAAACGACCATACCAAACAATAGAGTCCAAAAAGGGGTTCGTCTCTCCAAAAATGCGGAGCTCCTCCCACCACCCCATATAGAGGTTCGCGAGTGAGGGCGAAAACTTCGCCCCCATAGAAGCTCCGCACTTCTGGAGGTAGAACCCCCCATCAAAAGAAAAATAATTGTGTGAAAGGAGAAACTCTGTTACCAATAGAATATATGCTTGTAATGGAGTTGAGAACGAACTGTACTTTGAGAGATGAAACTCAAGGGCCACAATAGCCAAATTGTGGGGGATAGAAGAATACAATGCTTTTACATCGAGAGTTACCCATTTATATTGTGATTTCCACTGTATATTATCAAGGGATGCAAGGACATGTTTGGTGTCTTTGACAAGGCCGGGGAGCCTCAAAACCAGTGGCTGTAGGTGGGAGTCCAGCCATTCCCCCAACCTCTCCCCAAGGGAACCAATGCCAGACACGATAGGTCTGCCCTCAGGTGGAGAGACAGGCTTATGTATCTTGGGGAGATGGTGGTAGATGGGAATGACTGGACTCCGGACCCTAAGGAAATCTGCCATATTCTTTTTCAGTAACCCCATCGATTCCCCCATGGAAACAAGTTGATCAAATTCAAGTTTAAAATCAAAAGTGGGGTCCGTGGGGAGACGGATATATGTATTTGGGTCCTGAAGCTGTCGCAAGGCTTCTACCCTGTAATCAGTTGCATTGAGAACAACCACCGCTCCCCCCTTATCCGCATTTCTAATGACAATGTCGGATCTCGACTTAAGTCTGGCCAATGCCTGTCGCTCTAAGGGGGTTAGATTATACCTAATCCTACTACTTTCTGCTAAGGATTTCAAATCTCTTTCTACCAAATCTTGAAAAATTTCCACTGGTGAGGATCTACAGTAGACTGGATAGTATTCACGGTTGAGTGGGGTGGGAAGGACCACATCGTCTATACTTATTTGACCCATGTTTTCAGATACTAAGTGTTGTGCTGTAACAGAAGTGCACGTGTCTTGGAATGAAGAAATAGGAGGTAGTGGATTAGAAATGTGAGGAGGTAATGTATTAGAGGTGGAATGTGATAGGAAATGTTTCTTCAATAAGAGTGTTCTGACAAATCTGTTCACATCCATGAGTGTATCAAAAAGATTAAATCTACAGGCCGGAATAAAATTAAGGCCTCTAGACAAAAGTGAAATCTCCTCGTGTGACAAAGTAGCATGGGAAATATTTATTACATTAGACAGCTGGGACACTACCTTCTTCCTATGTTTCCTCCCCGCTCTCCGTGACTTCCTCCCGACCCTCCCTTGGGTGTCTGGTGAGGCCTGTACCATCTCCGTTTGGATCTCTTGGGGTGTTTGGGACGGGTCGCCTGATCTAAAGGGAGGGAATTCAAATTTGGTTGTGATCGGGAGAATTCATCATTATTGTTGGAACCTGAATGTTCTGGGGTATCTGACAAATCCGACTGCACATCCGAATTTTCTGGAGAGCTAAAGCTAACTCGTTTGGTGGGGGTCCTGGGGGAACGTTTCAAAATTGGTTTGGGGTTATGAGGTCCAACCGGACGTCCCCTCCCCGTGGAACTCCACCTGCCCCACTCATACACTAAACCATCACGATAATCACCAATATCTCTTAGATATTTAGACCTTTTAAGGTTCATAATGGTAGTTTCCAACTTGGCTACATTCTCCTTTAGCTGACTATTCAAATTATCATACATTTCTGTGTCAAGGAACTTGTCTACCTCAACCCGTGTACGAGAAATTTCCAGGTTGAGATCGACAAGTCTCTGTTCCTCATAAATCACAATCAATTTCATTAACTTTAACGAACAGTCAGATAAGATCTCATTCCATTCTATCAAAAATCTGTCACAATAAACATTCGTAGGAATTTTCTTAATTCTAAGACCACGTGGTATAATCCCCTCCGCCACATATTGCTTGAGGGCGGTGAGATCCCACCAAAGCTTGGTTTCTTTAGTTAGTTGATGTTCTAAATGGTTAAATACAGATTTTAAAGAAAGATCCATTTCATCCTCAAAAACTTTTGGTGTTCTAGAGAAAACTGTGACAAATTTATTGGCCCTCCTTAAGTCACAGCCCAAATCAGACTGTGACAAGAGTCTCTGATTAGATAAGTCCCCTTTCTGTGACTGATTACCACCTGCAACAGCAGGGATCCCCAAGTTCTGTGGGGGTGCATGCTCCACAAACCCAGACATATGTCCATTCAAAGCAGCTCCAGACGGAGCAACAAAGTTTGCAGCAGCATTATTGGTGTTGTGGTCTGAGCCACCAGGCAACAGAGGGGGCAAATAAGGAGGGTATGTAGGAATACAATGAGTCCCAGGAAAGTAAAGGGAAGGAGCTGTCCATGCTGGAGGGGCAGATGCAGAGCCCTGGGTGGACACAGGACCAGTGAGGGCAGAAGAAGTGGAGGGAGTTGTATTACTCACATGACGATAAGGGTCATACGGATATCCACTTCCAGTATCCAGTCCCCCTGCATAAGAGGAAGTATGGAGGTTCACGGGTCCAGTGGAGGACGGCTCCGTGTCAGGTATTGCAGACCCTGATCTGTGCCTTTAAATTTAAGTCAGGGCTTTCCTCCCATGGGTGGAGGAATATACGCCCTTATGGGCGGTCTTGACAGTATATATGCTCCACCAAGATGTCAGTGCTTTAGGCTATGAGTAAGGATCTTATCCGAAACATGTCAGCCAAATTTCTGTATTTGCAAGTTGGATTCAAATAAAAACCCTTGGACTATACCAGCGAGTGTGCGGATTTCATCTTCACTGTGTTCCTGTCCTGCTGTCTGGCATCCAGCACCTTGCTTAAAGGTATCAGAGGTAGAGCGGTCTGTCTCCATTTGTATTTTCTCATTTGTGGCCTCTTGGACTGCTCCCTCAGTGAACTTTGGGTTACTTGGCCGACTTAATCTGATGTACCAACTTTTTGCAATACAGTTATATCATCATGGCACAGAGAATTACACGCAGTCAAGTGACATTATTACCTTCAACTGTGGAGTCTTGCACGCAAGAGATTTTGCAAGCTCGTGATGATATTTTAATTATCCCACCCGTGCCAGTTGGAGTCTTGGAGACCCAGCCTTTACCGTCGGTGTCCCCTCAGAAATCCACTCCGAGTCCTGCCGGAGGTATGGCGGCGGTGTCCGTGATGGAGGAAACTATCCAGAGCTCCATGGTGGAGATGGCTGTGCAGAGGATGCAACAGAGTGTGCCCGGATTGGTGGAGCGGATGTCTGGCATCCAATCGGAGCGGCTGCCTGGCCTTGCCCCGCCTAGTGCGGGGGAGCCCGCGATTGGGTCTGGTGCGGAGAGTGCTGGCACTGGATTGGCCCCTGGCGTACGCCCTGATCTTCCGGGTCAGATGTTGTCTAGCACGCTGATATCCCAACTACTTACACCAGACGTCCTACGCCAACTACAGGCGGCCACCGCTCGGCTGCACACCGGGATACCTGACACGGAGCCGTCCTCCACTGGACCCGTGAACCTCCATACTTCCTCTTATGCAGGGGGACTGGATACTGGAAGTGGATATCCGTATGACCCTTATCGTCATGTGAGTAATACAACTCCCTCCACTTCTTCTGCCCTCACTGGTCCTGTGTCCACCCAGGGCTCTGCATCTGCCCCTCCAGCATGGACAGCTCCTTCCCTTTACTTTCCTGGGACTCATTGTATTCCTACATACCCTCCTTATTTGCCCCCTCTGTTGCCTGGTGGCTCAGACCACAACACCAATAATGCTGCTGCAAACTTTGTTGCTCCGTCTGGAGCTGCTTTGAATGGACATATGTCTGGGTTTGTGGAGCATGCACCCCCACAGAACTTGGGGATCCCTGCTGTTGCAGGTGGTAATCAGTCACAGAAAGGGGACTTATCTAATCAGAGACTCTTGTCACAGTCTGATTTGGGCTGTGACTTAAGGAGGGCCAATAAATTTGTCACAGTTTTCTCTAGAACACCAAAAGTTTTTGAGGATGAAATGGATCTTTCTTTAAAATCTGTATTTAACCATTTAGAACATCAACTAACTAAAGAAACCAAGCTTTGGTGGGATCTCACCGCCCTCAAGCAATATGTGGCGGAGGGGATTATACCACGTGGTCTTAGAATTAAGAAAATTCCTACGAATGTTTATTGTGACAGATTTTTGATAGAATGGAATGAGATCTTATCTGACTGTTCGTTAAAGTTAATGAAATTGATTGTGATTTATGAGGAACAGAGACTTGTCGATCTCAACCTGGAAATTTCTCGTACACGGGTTGAGGTAGACAAGTTCCTTGACACAGAAATGTATGATAATTTGAATAGTCAGCTAAAGGAGAATGTAGCCAAGTTGGAAACTACCATTATGAACCTTAAAAGGTCTAAATATCTAAGAGATATTGGTGATTATCGTGATGGTTTAGTGTATGAGTGGGGCAGGTGGAGTTCCACGGGGAGGGGACGTCCGGTTGGACCTCATAACCCCAAACCAATTTTGATACGTTCCCCCAGGACCCCCACCAAACGAGTTAGCTTTAGCTCTCCAGAAAATTCGGATGTGCAGTCGGATTTGTCAGATACCCCAGAACATTCAGGTTCCAACAATAATGATGAATTCTCCCGATCACAACCAAATTTGAATTCCCTCCCTTTAGATCAGGCGACCCGTCCCAAACACCCCAAGAGATCCAAACGGAGATGGTACAGGCCTCACCAGACACCCAAGGGAGGGTCGGGAGGAAGTCACGGAGAGCGGGGAGGAAACATAGGAAGAAGGTAGTGTCCCAGCTGTCTAATGTAATAAATATTTCCCATGCTACTTTGTCACACGAGGAGATTTCACTTTTGTCTAGAGGCCTTAATTTTATTCCGGCCTGTAGATTTAATCTTTTTGATACACTCATGGATGTGAACAGATTTGTCAGAACACTCTTATTGAAGAAACATTTCCTATCACATTCCACCTCTAATACATTACCTCCTCACATTTCTAATCCACTACCTCCTATTTCTTCATTCCAAGACACGTGCACTTCTGTTACAGCACAACACTTAGTATCTGAAAACATGGGTCAAATAAGTATAGACGATGTGGTCCTTCCCACCCCACTCAACCGTGAATACTATTCAGTCTACTGTAGATCCTCACCAGTGGAAATTTTTCAAGATTTGGTAGAAAGAGATTTGAAATCCTTAGCAGAAAGTAGTAGGATTAGGTATAATCTAACCCCCTTAGAGCGACAGGCATTGGCCAGACTTAAGTCGAGATCCGACATTGTCATTAGAAATGCGGATAAGGGGGGAGCGGTGGTTGTTCTCAATGCAACTGATTACAGGGCAGAAGCCTTGCGACAGCTTCAGGACCCAAATACATATATCCGTCTCCCCACGGACCCCACTTTTGATTTTAAACTTGAATTTGATCAACTTGTTTCCATGGGGGAATCGATGGGGTTACTGAAAAAGAATATGGCAGATTTCCTTAGGGTCCGGAGTCCAGTCATTCCCATCTTCCACCATCTCCCCAAGATACATAAGCCTGTCTCTCCACCTGAGGGCAGACCTATCGTGTCTGGCATTGGTTCCCTTGGGGAGAGGTTGGGGGAATGGCTGGACTCCCACCTACAGCCACTGGTTTTGAGGCTCCCCGGCCTTGTCAAAGACACCAAACATGTCCTTGCATCCCTTGATAATATACAGTGGAAATCACAATATAAATGGGTAACTCTCGATGTAAAAGCATTGTATTCTTCTATCCCCCACAATTTGGCTATTGTGGCCATTGAGTTTCATCTCTCAAAGTACAGTTCGTTCTCAACTCCATTACAAGCATATATTCTATTGGTAACAGAGTTTCTCCTTTCACACAATTATTTTTCTTTTGATGGGGGGTTCTACCTCCAGAAGTGCGGAGCTTCTATGGGGGCGAAGTTTTCGCCCTCACTCGCGAACCTCTATATGGGGTGGTGGGAGGAGCTCCGCATTTTTGGAGAGACGAACCCCTTTTTGGACTCTATTGTTTGGTATGGTCGTTTCATTGACGACCTTCTTTTGATTTGGCAGGGGACAGATGAAGCTCTACAACAGCTTTGGTCATATCTTAATGATAATAACTTTAATCTGTCTTTTACTTATAAATCAGATGACATACAGATGGATTTCCTTGATATCACTCTCTGTGGATCGGGAGAATTTGGAACTATCAACACTAGAACCTATAGAAAGCCCTGTGCTGGGAACTCTCTGTTGCAGGCAACCAGCTGCCACCCGAAACATACTCTCAGGGGTGTCCCTGTAGGGGAATACATTAGAGCAAGGAGGAATTGCTCTACAGATGAGTTCACACTGCACGAGTTTTCTATCCTTAGGTCACGCTTTAAAGCGAGGGGTTACTCTGACCCAGATCTTGATAGGGCTCAGAGAATTGCTGCCTCTAGAGATAGAGAAACACTTTTGAGGGACAAATCCGATAGTACACGGGTCCAGAAGTCCAATGATGGCTCTATCAACTTCATAACTACATATAGCCAACAGTATGACAGGGTGGTGCAGGTCATCAAGAAATATATCCCTGTGCTATATGCAGATGATAAGCTACAACAAGTACTCCAACCAGGTTGTAGGTTCGCCTACAGAAAGGCCCCATCCCTGGGATCCGCCCTCTCTCCCAGCCTCTTTCAGTCCTCTGCTGTTCCGGTGCGACATACTTGGTTGTCCACTACCGGATCGTACAGGTGTGGTTTCTCTTCCTGTAATTATTGTACTTACCATCATTCTTCACGTACTGTCTCATCCATGGCTAATCAGAGAAATTTCCCTTTACGCCAATTTATCAATTGTAACACGAAATCCGTTGTTTACGTGGTCACATGTACAATCTGCAGCCTGCAATATGTTGGCTGCACTACACGTTGTTTAAGACAAAGGATCTCTGAACATTTTAATGGGGCCTCGTGGAAAACGGATAATATTAGCAATGTGGCGAGACACTACAGGGAGAAACATGAAGGTAATATGAGGGGCTTCATTTTTCAGGGGATTGAGAGGGTTACTGTTTCTTTTAGACGAGGAGATGCTTACAAAAAACTACGAATAAGAGAAGCCTTTTGGATTCTACAGATGGGTACTAGGGAACCTGATGGCTTAAATGCCAGGTGGGATATTAATTTTATATACTGATGTCGTTTTACTGTTTTTCTATTTTTGTAATTTTGTACTTTTTTACCTTGCTATTGTATTTTTGTCATTATTGTCATTTTATATATAGTGTTATGGTGGACATATTTTTGCCGACCCTGATCTGTGCCTTTTAATTTAAGTCAGGGCTTTCCTCCCATGGGTGGAGGAATATACACCCTTATGGGCGGTCTTGACAGTATATATGCTCCACCAAGATGTCAGTGCTTTAGGCTATGAGTAAGGATCTTATCCGAAACATGTCAGCCAAATTTCTGTATTTGCAAGTTGGATTCAAATAAAAACCCTTGGACTATACCAGCGAGTGTGCGGATTTCATCTTCACTGTGTTCCTATCATAATGTTATGCTTGGTGGTATATTCTCCACAGTCAGCACGTGGTGTATATCCTGACGTGAAGGAGGTACACACGCTAGCACAAGGAACCAGGATATCCCCAGTTTAGTGGAGGAGAGGACTGACTCCAACAGGAGATGTGGCGCACAGAGCAGGCGTAGATCCGAACAGCCACAAACAATCCTTCCACTATACTGGCTCAGCGCAAGGTAGCGCTGAGTGCATAAACCAGACCTCAGAAGACCAGGACAGGTAACAGAATGAATGCTTGCTTAACTAGTCACTGCTTAAGTGACAGCAAGCGTCCATAACAAGACAGACTGGAATGAGGCAGCCAATGCGGTTGCAGCGGTGGCGTGCCTCACAAGGACAGGAAAGTATAGTCGGGAAATAAAGTCAAAGAAGGCAGACGTAGTACACACAAATATAGAATAGGTAAGATTTCCTAGCGTATTACGATTACAGCTATCAATGAACTACAAACGACTAACTGACATATGTATATATCGGCGATAAATCGATATGACAGCAAGCAAGGAACACTAACTTAGAACTGGAGAAGGACTAGGAAGGATTCGCTACTTCCAGGGCCAGTCCTGGACTTTCTGCTGCCTGAGGCAAAGATCGTGAAGGCGCCCCCCCCCCCCCCTGGGCCCCAGGCACCCCCCCCCCCCCTCAAAGCAAAATTAAAGAATTAAAAAAAGACCGCTTCAGTTTCTGCTCTACAGTGAATTAACTATCACATACCTTGCATTACTGGAGACCTGTAGGAAGAGTATGCTTTGAAGGAGAATGAAAAGTTTGGTTTCAGGGCTCCAGATTGGCAATCCTAAAAAAAAAAAGTCAAGTTTAATTCAATAGTCCATGAGAGGGAGAGAAAGAGAAAAGACCAAGCCATATCTTAGGAACAAAGACCTCTAGAAGTTTTCTCCCCAGGGCCAGGCCTCCACATTATTGAAGATTGGTGTGGCAGAACCCCGTCTGCGATCCAAACACACTCAATAGGCCATAAAGTAAAATCATGAGTACATTTATTGAATACAAAACATAACAAATAGTTAAAAGTCAAATATAACCTGTAGCAGGAAAGAGGTATGCAGTCTAGTAACCAAGCAATATCCAACACCATAAGTTCTTGTAATTCACAATATGCATAGCTTGCCAGAACGCTAGAGATTAGGCTGACCTTTAGCGCCACCTAAAAAAAACTCAGTCTCTTTATCAGAGTAACGTAGCCCAGTCAGGGCAAAAATTCTAGTCCCTTAATCCAGATAGCTTTTTCCTCAGTAAAGGACACTTCATATAGCGTGCATAAGACAGATGTCCAATTGCAACGTCTAATCAGATTGTACAGTCTCTTGTTAGATTTTATGGAGACATCTCATGTATTAAATCCTGTTGAGCGGATATTGAAGAGAAGGGGATGCCCATTTGCAGTAACATGATTCCTCATATGCAGATACCTTTTGCATAGCTGGATAGGGCATCGCATGCATACAGGCTGGAATATTAGCAGGCAGGAAAGAGCTTGTTCAGCATAAGGTCCAAATTATTGACACCTATAAAAATAAATGGAGAGTCAAATAATAAACCAGGAGAGGGAAGAGGGAAGGGGGAGAGAAGGACACATTGTCTGTTTACCTTGCATGCATGTTAGGGAAATCCAGAGTGTAACGATGAAGCCATATTGTAGGACTAAAGACCTCTAGAAGTTTGCTCCCAGGCCTCCAAATTGAAACCTATAAGAAATAAATGGAGTCAAATCGTAAAACAGGAGAGGAAAGGGGAACTGAAGGGGGAAAGGAAAAAGGAAAGAGGAAAGGGGAACTGAAGGGGGAAAGGAAAAAGGAAAGAGGAAAGGGGAACTGAAGGGGGAAAGGAAAAAGGAAAGAGGAAAGGGGAACTGAAGGGGGAAAGGAAAAAGGAAAGAGGAAAGGCGGAACTGAAGGGGGAAAGGAAAAAGGAAAGAGGAAAGGGGAACATGACAAAGGAAACAGGAAAGGGGAACTGAAGGGGGAAATGTCAAAGGAAAGCGGAAAGGGGAACTGAAGGGGGAAATGACAAAGGAAAGAGGAAAGGGGAACTGAAGGGGGAAATGACAAAGGAAAGAGGAACTGAAGGGGGAAATGACAAAGGAAAGAGGAAAGGGGAACTGAAGGGGGAAATGACAAAGGAAAGCGGAACGGGGAACTGAAGGGGGAAATGACAAAGGAAAGAGGAAAGGGGAACTGAAGGGGGAAATGACAAAGGAAAGAGGAACTGAAGGGGGAAATGACAAAGGAAAGAGGAAAGGGGAACTGAAGGGGGAAATGACAAAGGAAAGAGGAAAGGGGAACTGAAGTGGGAAATGAAAAAGGAAAGAGGAAAGGGGAACTGAAGCGGGAAATGACAAAGGAAAAAGGAAAGGGGAACTGAAGTGGGAAATGAAAAAGAGGAAAGGGGAACTGAAGTGGGAAATGAAAAAGGAAAGAGGAAATGGGAACTGAAGGGGGAAATGACAAAGGAAAAAGGAAAGAGGAAAGGGGAACTGAAGGGGGAAATGACAAAGGAAAAAGGAAAGAGGAAAGGGGTACTGAAGTGGGAAATGAAAAAGGAAAGAGGAAAGGGGAACTGAAGTAGGAAATGAAAAAGGAAAGAGGAAAGGGGAACTGAAGTGGGAAATGAAAAAGGAAAGAGGAAAGGGGAACTGAAGTGGGAAATGAAAAAGAGGAAAGGGGAACTGAAGTGGGAAATGAAAAAGAGGAAAGGGGAACTGAAGTGGGAAATGAAAAAGGAAAGAGGAAAGGGGAACTGAAGGGGGAAAGGAAAAAGGAAAGAGGAAAGGGGGAACTGAAGGGGGAAAGGAAAAAGGAAAGAGGAAAGGGGAACATGACAAAGGAAAGAGGAAAGGGGAACTGAAGGGGGAAATGACAAAGGAAAGAGGAAAGGGGAACTGAAGTGGGAAATGAAAAAGGAAAGAGGAAAGGGGAACTGAAGGGGGAAATGACAAAGGAAAAAGGAAAGAGGAAAGGGGTACTGAAGTGGGAAATGAAAAAGGAAAGAGGAAAGGGGAACTGAAATGGGAAATGAAAAAGGAAAGAGGAAAGGGGAACTGAAGTGGGAAATGAAAAAGGAAAGAGGAAAGGGGAACTGAAGTGGGAAATGAAAAAGAGGAAAGGGGAACTGAAGTGGGAAATGAAAAAGAGGAAAGGGGAACTGAAGTGGGAAATGAAAAAGGAAAGAGGAAAGGGGAACAGAAGGGGGAAAGGAAAAAGGAAAGAGGAAAGGGGAACATGACAAAGGAAAGCGGAAAGGGGAACTGAAGGGGGAAATGACAAAGGAAAGAGGAAAGGAGAACTGAAGGGGGAAATGACAAAGGAAAGAGGAAAGGGGAACTGAAGGGGTAAATGACAAAGGAAAGAGGAAAGGGGAACTGAAGTGGGTAAATGAAAAAGGAAAGAGGAAAGGGGAACTGAAGGGGGAAATGACAAAGGAAAAAGGAAAGGGGAACTGAAGTGGGAAATGAAAAAGAGGAAAGGGGAACTGAAGTGGGAAATGAAAAAGGAAAGAGGAAAGGGGAACTGATGGGGGAAATGACAAAGGAAAAAGGAAAGAGGAAAGGGGAACTGAAGTGGGAAATGAAAAAGGAAAGAGGAAAGGGGAACTGAAGGGGGAAATGACAAAGGAAAAAGGAAAGAGGAAAGCGGAACTGAAGTGGGAAATGAAAAAGGAAAGAGGAAAGGGGAACTGAAGTGGGAAATGAAAAAGAGGAAAGGGGAACTGAAGTGGGAAATAAAAAAGAGGAAAGGGGAACTGAAGTGGGAAATGAAAAAGAGGAAAGGGGAACTGAAGTGGGAAATGAAAAAGGAAAGAGGAAAGGGGAACTGAAGTGGGAAATGAAAAAGAGGAAAGGGGAACTGAAGTGGGAAAAGAAAAAGAGGAAAGGGGAACTGAAGTGGGAAATGAAAAAGAGGAAAGGGGAACTGAAGTGGGAAATGAAAAAGAGGAAAGGGGAACTGAAGTGGGAAATGAAAAAGAGGAAAGGGGAACTGAAGTGGGAAATGAAAAAGAGGAAAGGGGAACTGAAGTGGGAAATGAAAAAGAGGAAAGGGGAACTGAAGTGGGAAATGAAAAAGAGGAAAGGGGAACTGAAGTGGGAAATGAAAAAGCGGAAAGGGGAACTGAAGTGGGAAATGAAAAAGAGGAAAGGGGACCTGAAGTGAGAAATGAAAAAGAGGAAAGGGGAACTGAAGGGGGAAATGAAAAAGGAAAGAGGAAAGGGGAACTGAAGTGGGAAATGAAAAAGGAAAGAGGAAAGGGGAACTGAAGTGGGAAATGAAAAAGAGGAAAGGGGAACTGAAGTTGGAAATGAAAAAGAGGAAAGGGGAACTGAAGGGGGAAATGAAAAAGGAAAGGGGAACTGAAGTGGGAAATGAAAAAGAGGAAAGGGGAACTGAAGTGGGAAATGAAAAAGAGGAAAGGGGAACTGAAGTGGGAAATGAAAAAGAGGAAAGGGGAACTGAAGGGGGAAATGAAAAAGGAAAGAGGAAAGGGGAACTGAAATGGGAAATGAAAGAGGAAAGGGGAAATGAAAGAGGAAAGGAAAAAGGAAAGAGGAAAGGGGAACTGAAAGGGGAAATGAAAGAGAAAAAGGAAAGAGGAAAGGGGAACTGAAAAGGGAAATGAAAGAGAAAAAGGAAAGAGGAAAGGGGAACTGAAAGGGGAAATGAAAGAGAAAAAGGAAAGAGGAAAGGGGAACTGAAAGGGGAAATGAAAGAGGAAAGGGGAACTGAAAGGGGAAATGAAAGAGGAAAGGAAAGAGGAAAGGAAAGAGGAAAAAGGAAAGGAAAAATGAGAGAGGAAAGGGGAACTGAAAGAGAAGAGGAAAGGAAAGAGGAAAAAGGAAAGAGAAGAGGAAAGGGGCAGAGGACGCATGGTCCGTTTACCTTGCATGCATGTTAGGGAAATCCAGAGTGTGACGTTGAAGTCATATTGTAGGAGTCGGACCAAAGACCTCTAGAAGTTTGCTCCCAGGCCTCCAAATTGACACCTGTAAGAAATAAATAAATGGAGTTAAATCGTAAAAGGGGAGAGGGCAGAGAAAAGGGGAGAGGGCAGAGGAAAGGGAAGGGGGCAGAGGAAAGGGAAGGGGGCAGAGGAAAGGGAAGGGGCAGAGGAGGACACATTGTCTGTTTACCTTGCATGCATGTTAGGGAAATCCAGAGTGTGACGTTGAAGCCATATTGTAGGCCCAAAGACCTCTAGAAGTTTGCTCCCAGGCCTCCAAATTGACACCTGTAAGAAATAAATAAATGGAGTTAAATCGTAAAAGGGGAGAGGGCAGAGGAAAGGGGAGAGGGCAGAGGAAAGGGAAGGGGGCATAGGAAAGGGAAGGGGGCAGAGGAAAGGGAAGGGGGCAGAGGAGGACACATTGTCTGTTTACCTTGCATGCATGTTAGGGAAATCCAGAGTGTGACGTTGAAGCCATATTGTAGGCCCAAAGACCTCTAGAAATTTGCTCCCAGGCCTCCAAATTGACACCTGTAAGAAATAAATAAATGGAGTTAAATCGTAAAAGGGGAGAGGGGAGAGGGCAGAGGAAAGGGGAGAGGGCAGAGGAAAGGGAAGGGGGCAGAGGAAAGGGAAGGGGGCAGAGGAGGACACATTGTCTGTTTACCTTGCATGCATGTTAGGGAAATCCAGAGTGTGACGTTGAAGCCATATTGTAGGCCCAAAGACCTCTAGAAGTTTGCATCCAGGCCTCCAAATTGACAACTATAAGAAATAAAAAATGGAGTCAAATAGTAAAACAGAACAGGGGAGGGAAGGAGGAAAGGGAAGAGGAGAGGGAAGGTAAGGAGGAGGAGAATGGAGAGGGAAGAGGAGAGAAGGCCACATGGTCTCTGTTTTATAAAGGTGGAATCAAAATACCTTAGATGCATGTGAAGGGAATCCAAAGAGTGACACCCGTTTCTTTAACTTCTGTAACATTCTCTAAACAGTTTCTTCTTAGTATGCCCAACCCATGGCAACTTTAGTCTTCAACTCGTTCTAAACGTCAACTCGAGCATCTTCAACTCGTGCATCGTCAACTCGTTCTAAACGTCAACTCGTGCATCTTCAACTCGTGCATCTTCAACTCGTGCATCTTCAACTCGTGCATCTTCAACTCGTGCATCTTCAACTCGTTATAAACGTCAACTTGTGCATCTTCATCTCGTGCATCTTGAACTCGTTCTAAACGTCAACTTTTAAAAAAACTTGAATTACAAGAAAGGTGCCCTTCGTGCCTTGGCGGAGGCAAAGGCTGTAATTGCTTCATCCACATTAATATTCTCGGCCAACTCATGCTCTATTGATATTGTAGCAAGCCCCAGAAGTCTCTCTTGTGTCATTGTAGACCGCAAATAGGTTTTAATTAATTTCAGCTTCGAAAAACTACGTTCACCACTTGCAACAGTGACAGGAAGTGTAAGGAGAATACGAAGAGCAATGCAGGTGTTTGGATATATGGTAGACATTTTGGTTTTGTAAATGTACTCCAGAACAGCCCTTGGTGTCATGCAGTCTTTGGGTAAATATCTACACAGTGTATGAAGCTCATAACACAAGTCTGCAGCTTCAGTATCTCGTTTTTTGTCTTGACAAAGTGCTGTGTCCAGCTGATCACATTGCTCACGTACTTCTTCTGCAGTCAGTTCCTTAACTGTCGGAATTTTGTACAGTATACCAAAGATGCTGCTATATTCTTTAACCTGCAGGAAACGGTCCTCCACTGACTGGAGTGCACAGTCTAGAATGCTGTTAAAAAACTGCACTTTAAAATTCTGTTTTGGATCAGTGACCTGCTCATCCAATGATTCATAGTCAAAATGCCTTTTAGTGCGATGGATTCTCCCAACCGGAGCAGGTGGAAAATTAGCTTCAATCTTCAGCTCTTCCGCCAATGTTTGAGCAGTCTCGATGACCTTTTCAAACTCCTCATCTGTACGGTAATTTTGCAGAAACAATTTTGTTTTTTCAAGCTGTTCCATTGCTCCCGAAAGATCAGCTTCAATTTCCTGGAGTCTCTTGCTTGTGATGTTAATGTTGAACAAGATATCATACCACAACACTAATCCACACAAGAATTTAAAGCTGCAAATATTTTTTTGGATGCCTCTTGCTTCCGCTATGGTTTTTGATCGAGTTGCCCGTGTCAAAGTAGAATCTTCCATGGCAGCAGAAAGTGCAGCATCTACTTTTCCAATTTGATTCCGGACAGCTTTAACAGCATCAATTCGGCTCTCCCAGCGAGTGGTGCTCAATGGCTTGAGTGTAATCCATTGCGGTGTTACTGACAGGTGTTCCTTTAGAACAGTCCAGCGGTGTGTTGAAGCAGAAAAAAAAAACATACAAACTCTGTATTATATTGAAGAACTCGACTGCCTCAATACAGGTAGATGCAGCATCACTAACAACCAGGTTTAATGAATGGGAGCTGCACGGGACATAAAAAGCTTGTGAATTTATCCGGCGCACTTGAGCCTGCACACCATTAATTTTGCCTTTCATGTTTGAACCGTTATCGTAACCTTGGCCCCGCATGTCATGAACACTAATACCAAATGATTCCAGTTCCTGAAGCAGTACTGTTGTCATGCCAGCTCCTGTCGTGTCATCTATATCAATAAATGTTAAAAAGTGTTCTTTAATGGAGACAGCTGCAGAGTTGCTTTCCGTACTTTCGGTTGCTGTGACAAATCGCACAATTAACGTCATCTGCTCTTTATGGCTTATATCGGGAGTACAATCCAAAATAATAGAATAATACTTTGCAGCATGAAGATGTGCCAAAATCTTCTCCTTGATCTGCTGAGCTAGTAGCTGTATAATTTCGTTTTGAATTCTTTTTCCAAGATAATGATTGTGCGTTTCCTTGTTGGTAATTCTGTTCAAATGCCTCTTCATTACCTCATCAAATTCACTAATTGCCTCCACCAATTTTAGAAAGTTGCCATTGTTTGGTTGAAAAATTTTGTCACTATTTCCACGAAAAGCTAGGTTCTGCATAGCCATAGTTCTAACGAGCACCATTAGTCTCTTTAACACTTTTCTCCAATGCTGTGTTTCTGAATCAATAAGTTCTCTATTTGTGTCAGCAATGGTCAATCCGAGTCTCAGTCTAATCTCTAGGTCTTTCCATTTGTGGAATGCCATGGTATGGTATTCTGCTCGCTCATGACTTTCCAGATTCCTTATTAGATTGCTCCAATCACTAAATCCTGTTGAACACAGCAAAGAGACTGGAACTTTAGGTGGGAATAACTTGCAACAAAAGCAGAAGACAGCATCTCTGCTCTCTGAGTACATCAGCCACTGTCTTTCTGCTGTCTCCAAGTTTGGCAGGTGGCGTTTGTAATATTTGCGATGCAAGCTTCTGTGTTTTTTATCTTTTGGGAAACGAGCAAGTTTGACCTGCTTTGGACCATGCAGTACCAGATAATCTCTCAATTTGCTGCTCAAATCCATCCATAGGCCAGGGTCTTGCAGCACTGATGGATCAAATTGTGATTCTTCTGACAAGGTTTGTTCCTCAGTTTCTTCTTCCATCTCTACATCCATTTGCACTCTTGAGGTAGCACTAGTAGACACTTGACTGGTATCTCTTGAACTTTCATCGCCAGCAATATGCAGATCTGAAGAGTGAGAAATACTAATTATCGAAGCACTTCCGCCAGTATCAGAACTAGATGCTTGTGTCTCTTCAGGTTGTGTTGTTCCTTCTGATGTTTCTGGTGAAAGAAACTTCAGCATCGAGCCTTTCTGTTTTGCCAGAGCAGAAGCTTTAGCCTCCCTCTTCTTTTTGTATGCTGCCCCAGAGAGGCGTTTCCGCCCGTCTGACATTTTGATGTAATCTGGGGAGCGGGGGCTGGGGGGGGTGTGGGAGAAGAAAGAAGAGAATAAAAAAATAAAAAAAATAAACACACAGTATACATACATTTATACAATGCTTCTGCAAAATATTCACTGCACATCATTTTTTTTTTATTCATTTTTCGTAAGTGGAAGAGGTTCAAAACCATGACACTTCCTAGCGCTAACCAGGCAACTAAACTGACAGAAACAACCATCTCTGCAGCAACACAGCAATCAAGCCTGTATGGTTTGAGTGGTCAGAAAGAAGCCACTCCTTAGTAAAAGGCATGTGACAAAATACACCTGAAGGATTCAGACCATGAGAAACAAAATTATTCACGTTAAGGCCTCTCGCTCCCTGCCGCCATCTCATCCCGCCAGGCTGAGTGAAACACAGAGGCAGTGACTGTGGTGTCTGGCTGCTGCTCTTGCTGTAGCTCCAGGAGAGGCAAAGAAGCTGTTGGATGGATGGGGCTATGGGGGGGGGGGGCGCAAGCTGCTGTGTGGATGGATGGGACAGAGAAGCTGCTGGTATGCAGCCTGTGTGTGGATGGATGAAAGCTATGATTGGGCAGATTGAAGCTGCTGCTATCATGCCTATGCAGATTAATGGATTGATGCATCAGGATGGGACAAGAGAAGGTGCTGTTATAATGCAGGCTGCATTATGAAGCCTGTGTGAGAACTGGAGCTCAGCTACCTATGAGGCTCAGTGAGCCTCATAGGTAGCTGAGCTCCTGTTCTCACACAGGCTCAGAGTCCGGCTGGCAGCAACAGCAGAGTCTCATTAGCAGAAATAGTAAGATTAATTGCCAGACAAACAAGCACACAGTACAGGAGAACTGGCCTGCATCTGACATTTGGGATGCAGAGTTAAATGGCCCCTTGGGAAGAGCTCTTATCAAGGGTAAATGTGGAGGAAATGCAGGGCTGTGGAGACGGTACAAAAATCCACCGACTCCGAATCCTCTAATTTGCATATTACAATCTTGTTGATTGAAAGTATGTAACATAAAATGCATCTATTCACTGCCAACACTTGGGAATTTTACAAGACAACTGAAGTGTGAGTGATATGGAGGATGCCATATTTATTCCCTTTTAAACAATACCAGTTACCTGGCTATAAGGATGATCTTCTGCCTCTAATACTTGTAGACATACACTAAAACTAGTCCTTGGTAAAACCGGAACAAAGAACATCTAACATGCCCTAGGCAATGTAACTGTGGGTACATGTAAGAGTGATGTGCAGGTACTCTGCAGGGGAATAAGGAGATTCTTCCTCTATTACACATTCTTCATCTACAATCTGAAACCGGTTTATGGGTGATAGACGACACCTCTGTGTTCAATGGGCACAACATTCTCAGTGGATTCCCTGCAGCTCTGTGGGGAGTGCATACGTAGAGTATAGTACTGCTGTGTAACAAAGTAAACCTGAGACAGATTAAAGTTTTAACCTCCCCTCCAGCCCCCTTCAGGCTATTTAGTCCTTCGCTGTCCTCCTCCACCACCTGGATCTTCTGCTATGAGTCCAGGTACTTGAGGCAGTCTGGCGTAGTGCGCATGCACACACTCCGCCGCCGGGAGCGTACTACACCTGCGCAGCACTATTGCGCAGGTGCATAACGCTCCTGGCTGTGGAAGCGGCATGCGGCCAGACTGCGCTGACTGGCTGAATTACCAGGACTCATAGCAGAAGATCCAGGTGGTGGAGGTGGACAGCGAGGGACTGATTAGCCGGAAGGGGGCTGAAAGAAGCCCCAGGTGTGTATAAAACTTCTCTTTTCATCCTTCTCAGGTACCATTTAATTTGTAGCCACCAAACCAAATTTTACCGACATATCAAATTATTTGATTTCATGAGCAAAGAGAGTGCATACATTTGCATAAATCAGCATCAGCATCAACGCAGAATTATTTCCATCTCATTGACCATCTCCATTAGTGACACGGCTACACATCAGGCTTTATTCTTACAGCGTAAATGATTTTTAGTATATATGAGATTCCTGTGTACACATCATATATACAGTCACAATCAGATGTGTATACCTGACTTTAAAAATACAGGGACTGTCTGCAGCACAACTAACTATTAATTGATTGGTTTATTTCATTTTTGTGGACTAAGCACAGATATACACACACACAATGCAGGGCCCCAGCCTGTATATGCAGGGCTGGGCCTGTATACCAATACCACTAGTCTAGGCACTGACGCATAGGGCCCAACCATCCCGTTTTCCGTAACTGTCACGATTTTGGGGGGGGAGGCGGCCCCCCGCTATCACGGTATGAGCCCCCAAGTCCCGGGGGGCAGTGGGCAGTGATGGTAGAAAAAAAAAGGATCGAGGCACCAGCCGCGGGTAAATGGGATGCGTGCATCCCATTACTACCTCCCTCCCTCCCTTGGAATCTGGCCCCTGTGTGTCCCCCCGTTAGAGTGCGGAGCGGGCTGTCATTACCTGCCTCCATGCGTACCGATGTCCAGCTTCATTCTGCTTCCTGTGACGTCACACGAAGCAGGAAGAAGGCTGAATGAAGCTGGACATCGGTACGCATGAACGCAGGTAATGACAGCCCGCTCCGCACTCTGCTAACGGGAGGACACACAGGGGCCATATTCCAAGGGAGGTAGTAATGGGATGCACGTGTCCCGCATCCCACTTACCCGCGGCTGGCGCCTCGATCATTTTTTTTTTTTTACAGTGGCACCCATCCTCACCCTCCCCACCACCCACCGGCACCCTCACCCTCCTCCCCACCCACAGCCATCCTCACCACCCACGGGCACCCTTACCCTCCTCCCCACCCACGGTCATTCATCCTCACCCTCCTCCCCACCCACGGACACCCTTACCCTCCTCCCCAGCCACCCTCATCCTCCTCCCCAGCCTTGGCCATCCTCATCCTCCTCCCCAGCCATCCTCATCCTCCTCCTCCCCAGCCACAGGCACCCTTACCCTCCTCCCCACCCACGGGCACCATCACCCTCCTCCCCACCCACGGCCATCCTCACCCTTCTCCCCACCCACAGCAGGCACCATCACCCTCCTCCCCACCCACGGCCATCCTCACCCTCCTTCCCACCCACAGCAGGCACCCTTACCCTCCTCCCCACCCATGGGCACCATCACCCTCCTCCCCACCCACGGCCATCCTCACCCTCCTCCCCACCCACGGCAGGCACCATCACCCTCCTCCTCACCCACGTCCATCCTTACCCTCCTCCCCACCCACAGCAGGCACCCTTACCCTCCTCCCCACCCACAGCAGGCACCATCACCCTCCTCCCCACCCACGGCCATCCTCACCCTCCTCCCCACCCACAGCAGGCACCATCACCCTCCTCCCCACCCACGGCCATCCTCACCCTCCTCCCCACCCACAGCAGGCACCATCACCCTCCTCCCCACCCACGGCCATCCTCACCCTCCTCCCCACCCACAGCAGGCACCATCACCCTCCTCCCCACCCACGGCCATCCTCACCCTCCTCCCCACCCACAGCAGGCACCATCACCCTCCTCCCCACCCACGGCCATCCTCACCCTCCTCCCCACCCACAGCAGGCACCATCACCTTCCTCCCCACCCACGGCCATCCCACCCTCCTCCCCACCCACAGCAGGCACCATCACCCTCCTCCCCACCCACGGCCATCCCACCCTCCTCCCCACCCACAGCAGGCAGCATCACCTTCCTGACCCACGGCCATCCCACCCTCCTCCCCACCCACAGCAGGCACCCTTACCCTCCTCCCCACCCATTCCAAATAATAAATATATACCCACAACCTCTTCCACCAGTCAGTCTGACTGACTACTACAGCAGACTGACTGTCACTCACAACATTAAAATACGGAATCCGACCCCGGACCGACCCCACCGCTAACAGCCAGAGCCAGCTGCTGCTGAGCCGCAGCAAAGTGACTCACCAGGGTCCAGGGATGGTGGGGTCCGGACCGCGACGACGGCGGGCAGAGGGCAGCAGGCGGGCAAGGCCGGGGGGCAACGCGGGCTCTTTATTGTCACGGTCACGAGCGGCAGCTCTCAGTGACCGTGACTATCATTGGCGGCGGGCGGCGGTCAGAGGCAGCGTGCTGCGTGCAGTTACTTCCGTTCCCGCCGGATTCTGCAGGCGGAGCGGAGGCAGCGCAGCGGAGCAGCCAGGACGGACAGGACAGCCTCAGTCAGAGAGGCCTAGTAGGCGGCAGAGCTCGCCTCGGAAGTCCGGCATGGTGGGTGGGTGTGGGCCGCCCGTCACGCAAGTGGCAGGGGCCAGGCTGGCGCCGCCGCCGCGTCACTGTCCACACAGGAGGCCAGCCAAGGTCACTCACCGGGAGATTTCACTGCAGCCAGCACTTGAGGCGGCCAGGCAGGCGGGCGGCAGTAGCTGGTAGGTAGTGACACTCCAGTCTCTCCTGTCCTGAGGGCGGCAAGAACCAGGCGCAGCCGGCACTTCCTCTTAATGCCTGGTGCCGCCCCTCCACTTCCTGCCGCCTGAGGAACCCGCCTCACCCCGCCTCATGGGCGGGCCGGCCCTGGCTACTTCTACGCAGAAGCGAGCGCAATCCACGCAAGGCAACAGGAACAGGACTGACTAGCTAAGCACGGGTGATCACGATACATGCAACCTACCAAAACGTGCTGAAAGCTGACTGACTGAACACAGGATATAAACAGTTCGTGTACGTATATATCAGCGACACTGATGTATTAACGTAACACGAATACAAGGAAAATGACAAACATGCTAGTATGCGTATATATTGGCGATGAACCGATGTATGAAGCAAGACTAGCAAGTAACAAATACTGAATAAACAGAACAGGACTTAGAAGGACTCACTGACCCCTCTGCAGGAGTCAGTGCAGTCCACACGAGATCTAGGCGCAAGGGGGGCCAGAACAGAGTAACAGACTGATCTGAAACTATGATAGCCCGAGGAGCCCTGCAGGAAGCAGATCTTTATACTGAGGTCATCCAATGGGAGCAGACATGCAGATTCCCACACAGGTGAATGGTAATTATTCAATCCTGAGCTGGCCAGAACTGCAGAGCCACTACAGATGGAATCAGCAACTAGTTTGAGTGCAACCCAAACTATGCAAGCAAATGCATGTAATGACATCAAAAACTGCTTGTCTTCAGTAAAACTGCAGCCAGCAGTACATGCTGCAGACATGATCATAACATGTGAGGGGGTAAACTTTTCAAGATGGGTGGTGATCATGGTGGCCATTTTGAAGTCGGCCATTTTGAATCCAACTTTTGTTTTTACAATAGGAAGAGGGTCATGTGACATCAAACTTATTGGGAATTTCATAAAAAAAAATTGTGTGCTTGGTTTTAACGTAACTTTATTCTTTCATGAGTTATTTACAAGTTTCTCTTTGTTTACAGCCATTGAGTTTGACATGTTGCCCAGATTTACACGTGAGGAGCAGATAGAAATTGTGTTGATGTCTGGTGAACGCAGTAGCTGGGTCATTGCAGCAGATTCCAATGCAAGACACCCTACGAGACCACACATCTTCCATGCTACAGTTAGCAAACTGCTTGCTAAGTTTTGTAGAACTGGTTTTGCCAAAATGTGGACTTATGAAATCTGTCACTAATGAAGAAACCTCAGTGGCTGTCCTAGCTTCATTCAGCAAGAGCCCACAGCGTAGCACTCGCCGCATGTCACTGGAGAGTGGCATTAGTCGAACATCCCTTCGGTGGATATTAGCTACTCACAGATGGCACTCTTACAAACTCCAGCTACTGCAGCATCTCAATGAGGATGACCCAGATCGGTGCACTGAATTTGCAGAATGGGCAAAACAAAAAATTAGAACAGGACCCTCAGTTTACGCAGAAGATTTTGTTCAGTGATGAGGCAAACTTTTATGTGAATGGTGAAGTTAACAAACAAAACCACCGCTATTGGTCTGACACTAACCCACATTGGATAGATCCCTCCAAGACTGTTGGAACAAAAAAATTGATGGTATGGTGTGGTATATGGGGTACAAAGAAAGTTGGGCGGCCATTCTTCATCAATGGAAACCTCAAGGCCACTGGATATGCGAAATTGCTACATGATGATGTGTTTCCCTATTTATGCACTGAAGCTGGCACATTCCCTGAGTTTCTCCAGCAAGATGGTGCACCACCACATTATGGGTGTCAGGTCCGAGCATTCCTAAATGAACAGTTTCCTGGAAAGTGGATTGGTCATCGTGGGCCAGTTGAATGGCCCCCAAGGTCTCCCGATCTGACCCCCTTAGACTTTTATCTTTGGGGTCATCTGAAGGCAATTGTCTATGCTGTGAAGATACGAGATGTGCAGCACCTGAAACTACGGATACTGGAAGCCTGTGCTAGCATTTCTCTTGTGGTGTTGCTATCAGTGTGTGAAGAGTGGGAGAAGAGGGTTGCATTGATAATCTAACACAATAGGCAGCACATTAAACACATTTTATAAGTGGTCAGAAACTTGTAAATAACTCATGAAAGAATGAAGTTACGTTAAAACCAAGCACACCATTGTTTTCTTGTGAAATTCCCAATAAGTTTGATGTTTCACATGACCCTCTTCCTAATGAAAAAACAAAAGTTGGATTCAAAATGGCCGACTTCAAAATGGCCACCATGGTCACCACCCATCTTGAAAAGTTCCCCCCCTCACATATACTAATGTGCCACAAACAGGAAGTTAATATCACCCATTCCCATTTAATTAAGGTGTATCCATATAAATGGCCCGCCTTGTATATCTACACTAGTGCTGATATTACTTTAACCCTTAGACTGGCAGCTATCTTTTACAAAAGCTACATGCCAGTGCTAGGTATGTTTTGTATGTTTTTATTGTGTTTATTAAATGTCTTGTCCAAATCTAGATGTGCCAAAGTCAAAATTAGTTCATAGGATTGTTATTAGGGTGTAAATATATTTGAGATAATTATTATGAAAATCTATTGTAAAATGGACTAATTCACTCTTGCAATAAAAGCACTTCAAAGGATCATATACTGTACAAGCTGCATAGATTTGCAGTAACATTTGCATAATTCTGCATCAACTTAGAATTATCTTATTTCAAGTAAAGTAGAAAGTTGGCATTAAATGCCTTTTAGACGTCTGAGGCAAACAAATATGGAGACATGAAAATGCCTATAGACATCCCCTGCATGTGGAAGTAGTTTTATATTAAAAAGATTTTAGACGTCCGTGGCATAAAGATGTGAAAACATGAAACACCTTTATATGTCGGCAGCAGTCTTAGGGTTAAATAAGTCAAATGTTTTGTCAAGCTGTTTATGGTATTCCATTGCCCCTCATACTACATGAAGGTGGTAAAATTGGCCAGCTTTACAAAAATGGCCAACTGTACAAAGCTTTATAAAACTGGGTAAATGGTAATAATGTTTAATACAATGGGCTTGATTCCCGAAACCGTGATAAATTATATCACGGCCATCACGTTTGCGTGCAAAAACTGTATCGTTTTCACACGGAAATTCACGTTTGTGCGTGAAAACACACAATTGCGCGTGCAAATTCGCAATCGCACGCAAACGCAAAAATGGCCACAAAAACGGCTGTGATATGAGTTATCACGGTTTCGTACATCAAGCCCAATGTAAGAGCCAAATTTTCACAAATCCGTGCCATGCAACGCTTTTAATAACTACTTTCTAACTTTGTGATTTTGTTTTTCCACAGAAAACTATATGGAATTTCCACCTAAGTATTAGTACCCCACCAGTAGTTGGACGCAGTGTGAGCCGAATGACAGCTCACCCTGCTGCCGCTCAAATTCCCAGTAGGAAATTGGAGGGAGAAGTAATTTGGGGTCCAGCGATTGCCAGAACCCCTATTAAGGGTGTGCGGTGTGCACACTATATAACATTAGTGCCATAGCGGTGCCCAGCTCAGGTGCTCGGCGCAAAGCACCGACACCATGTGCTTTGGAATTTACAGCCAGAACCTGCCATTACCCTCCTCCACCTGCCACCTAAATGATCCACAATTCATTATGCTACCCTGGGCGGAATCGATGATGCTCAGTACTCGGCTCTATAATAATGCCAGTATATGCCCCACTCTGTCAAAGCCAGGGCTTCCCATCATCCTCCTCCATCTGCTGCCTTTCTTGGGCCTAAATGATTTGCAGTTTATTATTATATTTCTCTGGGTGACATTGACGATGCTCAACACTCAGCTCTATAATAATGCCGGTATATGCCCCAGGCTGTCGCAGCCAGGGCCTCCTTTCATCCTCCCCCACCACCTGCTGCCACCTTTCTTGGGCCTAAATGATCCATAATCACAACTGGGTGGCATTGACAATGCTCAACACTCAGCTCGATCATGATGCTAGTATGTGCTCCATGCTGACACAGCCAGGGCCAGCCATCATCCTCCTCCACCTGCTGCTGGTGTCTTCTTTCTCTTAAATGATCTGCAATTTATATTACTATACTACTTTGGGTGGCATTGATAATGCATTACACCCATCTCTCCATGCCAGTTACCAATGTGGTCTCCCTGCCAAAAGCTAAACAGAGGCAATGCATTGCTACTGCTTTCACTGACCTACACTACCATCTCTAATCCTCTATCCTTGATGCCTCCTCACACTTGTATGAGTGGCATTCATCCCAGATGCTGTCCAGTTCATGATGTCAGCTAGCAATGTGATCTCCTGCTGTTTTGAAGGCAAAGACTGCTGCTAGTGGGTTAAGTTTACACAAAGCTCTACCCTTTCTCAATGTCAGGTGTGCCACTCCATGTCCAACTGCTCCAGTATGCAAAAATCCTGTTAGCCTGCTGTAACTTTAAGCACCATTTCCTAGAAAACCACACGTCTTTTGCAACAGTTTGCCCTTGTTGCCACTGCTCTCCTACACATACCTAGCAAATTTGGTCATTGTAAAACGCATACTGGCTTTGCGTTTTATATTTAAAGTTGACCTATTAAAGTTAATGCAATTCACGAGAACATTTCCATGAAATTCGTGCGTTCGAGCATTTTTACATTCGCTAAACTTTTTGCCATAACGTCCAAGGCGTTTTGGTCATCCATAGTCATGACAGGCTCTGACTCTTTAAACACCTTTTCTGCATGAAAAATAAAAGCACAGGCTGCTTACTTATTCTACATATATTTGATTAAGATTATGTGTCTCCAAGTCCCACCCAGGACCTGCCTGCCATTAGTAAACGCCACCTGATTTGGTCAGATTAACATAACAAGAACATGGAATTGTGAATATGCTGTTTTCTTTTCAATAAACTCAGACTGAGGCTAGTTTCACACCGGGGACTGGTGGCGCCAAAGACAGGCCTTCAGGGATTACCGCGTTAGTACACAGTAATCTCCATCTGGCAGCCGGCCAAGCAGGAAGTGACACTTACTTCCTGTGACCAAAGCGATAACGTGCGTGGAAGCGTATTGCTAAAATACACTTCCGCTGCAAGCGTGACATGTAAAACTTGCGGCGAGCATTTTAACACACACATTGCCATAGACTTACATGACATCTGAGTCGCCACAGGTTACTGCAGAACAACACGGTAACGTAGGTTTGCCATTGTATCAGGGAACACATCACTTCCGTCGTATCGCACCGCGTTAGTAAGAAAGGCCCCATAGCCTTTCATTGCCCTACAGTGGGCTGCGGTAAAAATACTGATTAAGTAAAAAATACCACCCCGCCCCAGTATGAAAGGGCCCTCAAAAGCCATCTGTAACAATGCACCAGTGGAGGGTCACAGCACTGACTAGACCATAACTTACATGAAGACTAAATAATGCAAACAACTTGGGCTATGCACAGTGTTACTGTATTTTTTAAGCAAACTGTCACTCAGAATAGACAATAGGAATGCTGCATTCACTGTGATGGTTAACATTTCAGACTTTATAGTTCGAACAACTTGGAATATGCTCTAGTATTATTATTATTATTATTATTATTTATTGTATTTATAAAGCGCCAACATATTACGCAGCGCTGGACAATAAATATATACAATGATACAAGGATGACATACATAGGGTTATACACATAGAACAAAGTTATACATACAAATTGTACAAAATACATGATCATGCAATATGGGCTGGTTAGGTAGGCCCAGTAATACAAGTACAGGCTGTCATAGGACAGGAGCACATGATCCTGTAGATTACACTAGGGAGTGGAGGACCCTGCCAGAGGCTTGCAATCTAAAGGGAGGGGTGGAAACACTAGGGGGGGGCTGTTAAATATTCCTTAGAGAGTTACTGTGTGGTAGGAGGTGGGTAGGCCATCATAAAGAGGTGGGTTTTGAGGGCTTGCTTGAATGTGTTGAAAGAGGGAGCAAGTCTGATGGGTGGTGGAAGGGCATTCCAGAGGGTGGGGGCAGCTCTTGAGAAATCCTGGAGGCGGGCATGGGAGTGTGAAATGCGCGGGGTGGTGAGGCGAAGGTCGTTGGAGGAACGGAGGGGGCGACCTGGTGTATACTTGTGAACAAGCTGCGAGATGTAGGTAGGGCATGTTTTGTGCACAGATTTATACGCCAGGCATAGAATCTTGAAACTTATCCTGAGACGGATAGGGAGCCAGTGCAGGGATTCACAAAGGGGAGATGTGGATGCAGAGCGGTGCGAAGAATGGATGAGTCTTGCAGCCGCGTTCATCACTGATTGAAGGGGGGCAGTGCGTTTCAGGGGGAGGCCAGAAAGGAGTGAGTTACAGTAATCAAGGCGGGAGATGATGATGATAGTATACAAGCATTTGGTATCTGTTGTTGAGAAAAAGATAGCTGAAGTGGATTTGTGAACAGCGATGGCTTCAGTGAAAAAAATCAGAGGCCGTCCTGCAAGAGTCCTAGAGTGCATACACTGGACCTTATTTACTAAGTTAAAATATTGTTTTAAAAATAAAATGTATGCCAAACTATATAAATCCTCGCCTTTCCCGCCAAGCACACAAAGCCACCTGCTAAAGTACAAGGAGCACCTTCCCACCTTTGTGTCACTCAAAAAGAAGTTAGAAGTGATTGAAAGGCAGCTCATGGTGCTATCTGGTCACCCTTAACCTCCCTAGCAGTGGCGTCGCTACCATGGGGCGGCCAGGAGCGCTCCGCTCCGGGTGTCAGCTCCAGGGGGGGTGTCATCAAGGCCTCCCCAGAAGCCTTGATGACACAGGAGGGGAAGCAGCGCTGAAGGAGGGGTGGCAGCGTCGGCGGGGAGGGGGGAAATACCCCCCCACATCTCCCTCACCTGGGTCCCTCTCCTTCGGCGCTTCCCCTCCACGGGCGCCGGCAACGGGCACTCACAGGGCGGCTGACAGCCGCCCTCAGTTTACCCGAGCAGGGCTACGGGAAGATGGTCGCCGACGCCCGCACTGGAGACAAAAATAGATGGCAAGATGGCCGCCGACGCCATCTTGCCGTCTATTTTTGTCTCCAGTGCAGGCTTCGGCGGCCACCTTCCCGTAGCCCTGCACTGATGATGCAGCGGGAGACGGCGTGGGACATTCAAGAGGAGCTGCGGAGAGAGAGGCTGCCTGGGATTCGGAAGAGAGGTTTCATCTGCAGGTAAGTGAATGCTTTTTTTTTTTCTTTTACAGGTGCAGCTGCCCACCTACCCACCGCTGCTGCCCACCTACCCACCGCTGCTGCCCACCTACCCACCACTGCTGCCCACCTACCCACCACCTACCCACCACTGCTTCCCACCTACCCACCAGGCTACCCAGCAGGCTGCCCACCTACCCACCAGGCTACCCACCACTGCTGCCCACCTACCCACCACTGCTGCCCACCTACCCACCACTGCTGCCCACCTACGCACCACTGCTGCCCACCTACCCACCACTGTGCCCACCTACCCACCAGGCTACCCAGCAGGGTGCCTACCTACCCACCAGGCTACCCAGCAGGCTGGCCACCTACCCACCACTGCTGCCCCCCTACCCAACAGGCTACCCAGCAGGCTACCCACCTACCCACCATGCTACCCACCTACCCACCACTGCTGCCCACCTACCCACCAGGCTGCCCACCTACCCACCAGGCTACCCAGCAGGCTACCCACCTACCCACCACTGCTGCCCCCCTACCCACCACTGCTACCCACCTACCCACTAGGCAATCAGGCTGTTCACCCTTCACCACCTACCCACCCTGGCTATCAGCTTGACAACACTCAAATCTGCTACCGACATTGTGTATTTTGTGGTCAGATTAACTGCCGACATTGTGTATTTTGTGGTCAGTTTAACTACCGTCATTGTGTATTTTGTGGTCAGTTTAACTACCGATATTGTGTATTTTGTGGTGAAATCTGGTGCTGACATTGTGTATGTTCTGGTCAAATGTACCGCAAGATTGAATGATTTTTTTCTGGTCAAATCTGCTGACATGATTGAATGTATTTTCTTGTGAAATCTGCTCACATAGCGTGTAATGTCTGGTTAAATTTTCTCGCATTACGTGTATTTTATGTTGAAAGCTTCTGACATTTTGTGTATTTTCTGGAGAAAAGCTGCGCAATGATGTGAATTTTCTGGAGAAAGGTTGACTAAAACCTGGGTGCACTTTTAAATTAGCCCCGCCCCATCCGGTCATAGCCACGCCCATTTTTTCACGTGCCGCAGGTGGTGTACCGTGGGTGGGGGGTGTCTTTCAATACCTAGCACCGGGTGTCAAATGCCCTAGTTACGCCACTGCTCCCTAGTGTTCAATTTCTGCAGGAGTTCTGTGAAAAAGTGGTTCAATTAATTTTTGTGAAATTTTTGCTTGCAACTTACTAAAATCTGTCAAGCAAGGGTCTAGTATCCATTTTGAGTATAATAAAAGTTTCAAATACAAAATAATTCCAAAAAATTAAATTACAATTTCTAAAATAAACTTTTTAATCACAAATAGAAAAATCCTCCTTAAATATGGATGAAGAAATAAATCTACAGATGCAGAAATAAATACTGTCCATTGTTTACCTAAAACATCTCCCTTGAGTGGTACAACAACTAAGGGCCAATTCACACACACACTTGCAAGTAATTTACCGCTGTTTATGATGCAAAAGCAGCATTTTGACCTTTATTTTTCCACTGTCTGGAAGCAGCACGGTCTGGTTGTTCTGGGATCCATTAGCTCCGCTGCACTCCTGTGTCCCCCTACGGGATGAAAAAGGACGATCGCTGGGAATCGCCATTGAAAGTCAACAAATGCTTTTCTGCACGCTTGCAGAAAAGCATTTGGATGAGACACTGGGCAGGTGATTGAGACATCCACCTGAAACAGCCCTAAAGGTCCATACACACGCTGGACTGAACTCTGAGTGGTGTACCATAACGACTGCCATGGCGGCGGTGGTCATTATGGTCAGACCAGCGTGACTACATCAGGCGCCCAATGATTGCATGAAGATGTGGCGTGTTAGATTTTTAGCAATCCCCGAGCACAGCACAATAGCATTGTTCTTGCTGCTCATTTCTCCGCTCCCCCCTGCATAGCAAAAGATGTTGTGTGCAAAGGCTAATGACACTTCTGTACAGTATTGTTAGTGCACTGTCGCCTTCAGCTGATGACACCTCTGTTGCAATGTGCGGGGGGAGGGAGGGGGAAAGCGAAGGGACAACAAGCACATCTGACCGAGCTGCTTCAAGCGGGTGGAGAGGTGCCAAGAGCAATGCCGTACGGTCATGCTTAGGCATAGCTAAAGGTCGGACATGCCAGATCTTTAGGGATCATCAATGGGCAACTGTACACACTCTGGTCTGCTGCACAACTCTTAGAAATGGTGGTCGTTCTAGTCCATCACAGCCGAGTTCAGACCAGTGTGGCAATAAGTGTCATTCTCTGTACAATATAATATGTTCTATAATGCTGTAATATGTGCTTACTGCCAGTAGGTGGTGCACATACACCATTTTAACTCTTTCCAGGCCAGTTTTCAGCGTGGACGAGGCTAGCTCATCCATACCATTTGTAGCACGTTTTTTAACAACGAGTCAGCCTTGTCGTTACCACTAAAGAGGCTACAGGAAACATCTGGGAATTGTAAAAAAAAAATCAGATCTACCTACCTGGAGCTTCCTCCAGCCCTTGGAATCCTATGTGTCCCTCGCCACAGCTCTGCTACAAGCCAGTCCCCCCTCCAGCCAGCGAGGCCATGCCACTCGTGGTTGCGCTCCCTTGGCTAGGAACATTCTGCATGGCCGCGCTATCGCTCATGCGCAGTGGCTGCTTAGCTGGCCGGGTCAACAGCTGCTACGGAAGGAAACCCGGGAGACCAGCTTAGAGCGGAGCTGTGGCAAGTAACATATAAACTTCCAGGGGCTGGAGGAAGCCCTAGGTAAGTAGATCTGATTTTTTTTTTACATATCCTGGATGTTTCCTTTAATAATGGTGGCCCAAATAGCCATCAGATCCAGATGAATAGATAAAAACGTCAATCCTGAGACTTTAAACTACTCCCAAAAACAGGGGTTGCAAAGTAACCTGATATTAAAGTCTGTAGTGTTGGCTAAGGATCAGTTGGTGAGCTCCCTGAATGGTCACCATGGATCACCAGAAACTTTATTTGTTTTAGTTAACATATGTGAAAAAAACAAAGCATTAAGCATCTTCAAATCAATGAAACAATGGAAAGAAGATTATAAAATGATGCATCAATACAAACTCAAGAACAATGCATTGGACTGTAGGCACATGCCTACAGTGCCTAATGCTTAATCTGGCCCTGGGTGCGGGTACTTGTAGCCGATCATCTACAAAAGATGATTGGCTGCAACAATTCTTCCCTATGTAGTAGCCGTTTGCCTGCTATCCGCATTAGGTGCCATACTCGCTGCCTGTGCGATCAATCCTGCAAATCCTACCTCCTAAAATTACCTGATCCATAATCGAGGGCCTGTTTGAACAGCTTTTGTTGACATATGTCACTGTGGTATGCATAAAGCTGCTGATGAATGCTTACTGGAAAAAGCTGTGACAGTATCTTTCCTATTCTGAAACAAATCTCACCAACTGATTGTCCTTGCACTCTGCTCTCTCTACCACACATGTAGCAGAACAATGGAATAAAGGGACAGGCGTTCTTTTATACTAGGGTAATACATATTGTCCAAGAAATCTAGAATGAGTTTAGGGCTGTCCATGGTAAATCTATCCTGACTTGGTGTTGGCCATTATTAGTGCTAATGGCTTGTTTTTGCAAACTGATGGTGCCATGGTTGTATTAAATATGTGCTGACTGTTTGTACTGTCCTGCCAGTGCTGGCTAATGTTCACAGCCTTGCTTTGCTGTATGGTGTTGGCTGATGGAACTAGCGTGGCATGGTTGGCAGTTGGCACTGGCATGGCATTACAATATAATACTGGCTAGTGGATGCTGGCATTGGCCTTGTCTTGATGGCTATCACTAGCTGCCAGTACTGAACAGATTTTGTCAGGCAGGCTTTGCTGGTTAGTTCTGCTAGTTTTAAGTTGGTTGCTGGTAATGGCTTAACAATAGCTTGATTCTTGTACTGCCCTGGCTGGAGGTGGCTGTGGACATTGGTCTGGATAGTGCTGGTTTCTGGTATGGTTTGTGGTGGTGGCCTGGTTGGTAGTGCCTGCTAATGCTGTTGTGGTTGAGTCTGAAGCGGGTTGCTACTAATGGCTTGAATTGCAATGTAGTTAGTTACACCTCATGGCACAGTGGTTGGCAGCTGTTCATCAATAACTCACTTAGTACAGAAGAAGCTATGGTGAAGATTGAAGCCAGTGATACAGTATGCACCTTTAAAAATCAATGCAGTAATAGCAACTGCCATTACTCTATTCACAATTTATCTACAAGTGACCTATAAGTAAATATTTTAAACAATTTAAATATATCCATCAGCAGCTTAATCTTCCTTCTTGTGTGAAGTGATGTTGTTCTTGTCTTGTGCTGCATCTTCATTCTCATCTTCTAACATGTGCATGTAATATTGCTGGTGTTCCAAGTATGTTTTAAACAACTTAGCATATTCTGGGTGCTCCAGGAAAAAGTTTTTGAACTCCTCTGAAATAGAAAAAAACAAAAACAAATGTTGACCAAAAATTTCCAATAATTGTAATATACAGAGTAATCTATGCATCTCTAATTTAGGATCTTAGGAAAGCAATACACTGTGCTTGGACTTTGCTAAGGCTTTTGACACTGTTCCTCACAATAGCCTGGCGCAGAAGCTGAGGATGCAGGGACAAGGAGATCATTTTGTCTACAGTACATGTACAGGGTGGGCCATTTATATGGATACACCTTAATAAAATGGGAAATGGTTGGTGATATTAACTTCCTGTTTGTGGCACATTAGTATATGTGAGGGGGAAACTTTTCAAGATTGGTAGTGACCATGCGGCCATTTTGAAGTCGGCCATTTTTTGTTTTTTTCAATAGGAAGAGAGTTATGTGACACATCAAACTTATTGGGAATTTCACAAGAAAAACAATGGTGTGCTTGGTATTAACGTAACTTTATTCTTTCATGAGTTATGTACAAGTTTCTGACTACTTATAAAATGTGTTCAATGTGCTGCCCATTGTGTTGGATTGTCAATGCAACCCTCTTCTCCCACTCTTCTTACACTGATAGCAACACCGCAGGAGAAATGCTAGCACAGGCTTCTAGTCTCCGTAGTTTCAGGTGCTGCACATCTCGTATCTTCACAGCATAGACAATTGCCTTCAGATAACCCCAAAGATAAAAGTCTAATTGGGTCAGATCGAGAGACTTTGGGGGCCATTCAACTGGTCCACGACGACCAATCCACTTTCCAGGAAACTGTTAATCTAGAAATGCTCGGACCTGGCACCCATAATGTGGTGGTGCAAAAGGAGTCGTAAGGATGTGGACAGAGCTAACCATTATGAAACTCTGTAATCTATACAGTGCTGCAGAAGTTATCAGTGCTATATAAATACACAATAATAATATGGTAGGACATTACACTAGGACTTTGATATGGTTAGATTGTGAGCTGGGGAGGGGGGGGGGAAGAGGTTGAGGCACAAGCCAGAGAGCCTGGTGGGAGAAGAGAAATGGCAGGAGTGACTCTCATCAGGACTGCAGACATCACTAGTGCTGTTTTGCAGGTGCATGCTGTTATAAGAAGCCACTGAAATCTGAAAAGAGGAAAGGGTCATGGGGAAGACAACAGGGTGGGAGGAGAGCTGGGAAAAGAGATAAGTTTACTTGTAATCAAGCTAATCTAAATTGCCTGGAGCTTGCTTCTCTGCTTACTACAGAAGTCGGCTGCCAGCACCTGTATCACTGGCTTCTGCGACTGCAGACTGCCCTGCATTATTGATTAATTACTGTGATCCGGACAGGGATGGTCGTAGTCAGCCAACTTCGCTACGCTGGAAATACGCGTAGTTTTACGCAATTACGCTTTGCCAAACTATGGCTTCGAAAACAAATATTCGCTTCGTATGCATTTCATAGAATACGCGTTAAAATACGCAATTACGCGTAGTGGTAAGCGTAGTGTATGCGGATACTTATGCCCGTATGCAGAAAATTGTACGCATTAATTTCTTTATAAATGCATATACTGGGAACCCTTCTATGCGTACATTCCCCTTTCCAATGCGTAAATTTGTATGCATACAATCGCATGCGGAAAATTAGACGCGAGTAACGCATTCGTAGTTCACTACGCAATACACATGTTAACTACGCATAGTGGGTGTAAGCTACGCGTAGCTGTACTTCGCTACGCGTAAATTCGTAAGCGTAGTTTTGAAACTTTGCCTATGAACTACGATGCGTAGATGCGAACTACGATGCGTAAATTCGCACTGGCGTAATTTCTGCCCATCCCTGGATCCGGATAAATAATCAATAGTCTAGGACACTCAGATATTACAGCAGCCAGTGCACATGGCTTTTAATGATAGGCAACTTCCAAAGCATTAATCACATCCTGCCACCTCTACCTGTGCTAATGTCCCAGCTGCATCATAGCAATCATTCTGTTTACTCACCCTACTGCTCTGCACATTCACTCACTGCAGGCTGTGTGTAGAGAGCAAGGAAACACATTGCTCATGGGACAGGAAGGGGATGGGGTGCTCCATCTAGTACAGTCCCATGCACTGCCTGTTGCTATTTTCCTGAATGTAGCCAGAACTATGAGAAAAGGTCTCAGGTAGAAGAACATAGTGGCTGAGCACAACATTGGCACCACTAGCGATGGCAACACCTGGAGCTGTGAGCAGCTACTGCTCTGTGGTAGTTATGCCACTGCCGGTTTTAAACTGAAAATTGGCGGTAGTGGTGCGTTGTGGCCCCGTGGCCTCACCGCACCACCAAAAATGCTCACGTGCACCTAATCGCAACATATAAAACTTGCAGCTGTCTTTTTCCTGGTAAAAAAGGGGGCGCTCCACCAGGTTAGATGTTTGAAAAGTCCTACAAATGTGGCCATAGAACCTACAAATACAGTGGGATGCGAAAGTTTGGGCAACCTTATTAATCGTCATGATTTTCCTGTATAAATCGTTGGTTGCTACGATAAAAAATGTCAGTTAAATATATCATATAGGAGACACACAGTGATATTTGAGAAGTGAAATGAAGTTTATTGGATTTACAGAAAGTGTGCAATAATTGTTTAAATAAAATTAGGCAGGTGCATAAATTTGGGCACTGTTGTCATTTTATTGATTCCAAAACCTTTAAAACAAATTATTGGAACTCAAATTGGCTTGGTAAGCTCAGTGACCCCTGACCTACATACAAAGATGAATCCAATTATGAGAAAGAGTATTTAAGGGGGTCAATTGTAATTTTCTCTCCTCTTTTAATTTTCTCTGAAGAGTAGCAACATAGGGGTCTCAAAACAACTCTCAAATGACCTGAAGACAAAGATTTTTCACCATCATGGTTTAGGGGAAGGATACAGAAAGCTTTATCAGAGATTTCAGCTGTCTGTTTCCACAGTTAGGAACATATTGAGGAAATGGAAGACCACAGGCGCAGTTCAAGTTAAGGCTCAAGGTGGCAGACCAAGAAAAATCTTGGATAAACAGAAACGACGAATGGGGAGAACAGTCAGAGTCAACCCACAGACTAGCACCAAAGACCTAGAACATCATCTTGCTGCAGATTAAGTCACTGTGCATCGTTCAACCATTCGGCACACTTTACACAAGAAGATGCTGTATGCAAGAGTGATGCAGAGGAAGCATTTACTTTTCCTACAGCACAAACGAAGCTGCTTGAGGTATGCTAAAGCACATTTGGACAAGCCAGCTTCATTTTGGAATAAGGTGCTGTGGATTGATGAAACTAAAATTGAGTTATTTGGGCATAACAAGAGGTGTTATGCATGGAGGAAAAAGAACACAGCATTCTGTAATGATCCGCTCAGCTGGCTGAACAGGCAGACAGCTGATTGACCATTCCTCTAGTCTGTGGGCTGCAGGTCTCTGGAAGAGAGACCTGTCTTTCCTTTGCAAGTTTCTGATCTGCTCTGCTGCTGAGGAATTTGCATACATTGGTTATGCAAATCACCTAGCTGCCTCCTTTGTAGGCTGACAGTATAAAAGCCATGTTTTCCCAGAGTCCTTCGCTGGTCATCCCTTCAGGGTTTGTTGAAACACTCCTAGAGTGTCAGCCATGCTATTTCTTGTCAAAGTTATCTTAGAGTAATTCTTGGGACTGCACTAGGCAGTTTCCCTAGTGCAGTTAGTTTGCTATCTGTTTGTCTGTATTGCCTCTCTGTTGCGATTGTCCTGTCACCAACGGTGGTCGTCAGGAAATCATTCTGTCTGTCTGGGGGGGGCTAACCAGAGCAGCGGTTGCTACTGGTAGCCCCTTCTGTTCATCTGTCTTGCTTGGATCGCACTAGCCTCTAGCGGTAGCAGCTGTGGATCCTTCTGATCTATGTTCTTGGAGTGTAAGCTGGAGCAGCGGTTGCTAACGGCTACCTCATCTGTCTGTCTTGCTTGGATCGCACTAGCCCCTAGCGGTAGCGGCTGTGGATCCTTCTGATCTGCTTTCTTGGAGTATAGCTGGAGCAGCGGTTGCTACCGACTATCTAATCTGCCTGTCTTGTTTGGATCGCACTAGCCCCTAGCGGTAGCGGCTGTGGAACCTTCTGATCTGCTATCCTGTTTCTGTACCCGGATCGCACTCGCTCTGACGGAAAGATCGGTGGATCTCTCCTCTCTTATTCCTATTTTCCGTTTGTCTGTCTTGTCTGATACGAACGCTTGCTGTGAGGTAACCGTTAAGCAAGCGCTCGCGTTCTCTGTTTCGTGTTTGTATGTCGGTGGTTAGTTAGGCGTGCTTGTCTCTGTTGCACTTAACGTGCGGAGATCACGCTGTAAACGCGTTCGCTGTTGCGAATGAGTGCGGTGTTCGCGTTTAGTTAGCGTTTGTTGTTTTCGTTATTTTCTCATTGTCGTTTGCTGTGCCTTTGCTATTCTTGTGCTCTGTTCTGATCTGTCTTGTGTCACTTCTGGCGATCGCCTTTCTCGGGATCGCGTTCTTGCTTTTGTTTCTGCTGATGTGTGTTCACCGTCGCAGCGTCGCGACTAGATTGGTGAACACACATTCATTCTGTATCTGTGCTCTTTCTCTTTAAGGGCTGTTCAGCCCCGCATTGTCTTAGATCTGTACAATTCCCATTTGGCATTTGTGGCTGTGCAGAGGCTGTGCTCGTCTGCCCTCTACAGCGCCATCTGCCAGTGGGAATTGCCCTCTGCTGGTGCCTTGCACCTAGCCTGGGTTCACCTAATTATACGCTTGTGGAGGGTTTTCGCTGTGTCAGTGTGCATCTTGTGCACTGACCACGAAAACGATTCCGCAAACGTTACACATTCCAAGAAGAACACCTGCTACCTACAGTAAAATATGGTGGTGGTTCCGTCATGCTGGGGGACAGTGTGTGGCCAGGGCAGGGATTGAGAATCTTCTCAATGTTGAGGGACGCATGGATTCCACTCAGTATCAGCAGATTATGGAGACCAATGTCCAGGAATCAGTGACAAAGCTGAAACTGCGCTGGATCTTTCAAGACAACAACTATAAACACTGCTCAAAATCCACTAAGGCATTCATGCAGAGGAACAAGTACAACATTCTGGAATGGCTATCTCAGTCCCCAGACCTGAATATAATTGAAAATCTATGATGTGAGTTAAAGAGCGCTGTCCATGCTCAGAAGTCACCAAACCTTAATGAACTAGAGATGTTTTGTAAAGAGGATTGGTCCAAAATACCTTCAACCAGAATACAGACTCTCATTGGAACCTACAGGAAGCGTTTAGAGGCTGTAATTTTCTGCAAAAGGATGATCTACTTAATATTGATTTCATTTCTTTTTTATGCACCTGCCTAATTTTGTTTAAACAATTATTGCACACTTTCTGTAAATCCAATAAACTTGATTTCACTTCTCAAATATCACTGTATGTGTCTCCATATGATATATTTAACTGACATTTTTTATCATAACAACCAACGATTTATACAGGAAAATCAGGACGATTAACAAGGTTGCCCAAACTTTTGCATCCCACTGTAAGTTCTGTTCACCCTTCCTCAACAGGTGTGCACTTAGCTCCACCTGGTTAGATATTTAAAAAGTCCCACAAATGTGGCCATAGAACCTACATATAAGTTCTGTTCACCTTTCCTCAACAGGTGTGCACTGAACAAAGTATTGCTCATATTTGATAACAGTGAGCACAGGTACACTATTGCCTTTTAATTCATGATATACAGAATCAGTAAATTGCCCTTTTCAAAATCCTTCTCTATTGGATTTGTGAGTCCCTTCATCAATGTTTAAGCACATCTGTTGATTGTCCTCTTCCACTTAGTACCAAGACCAGATTTATGGAAAGACAATATAGGCCTAGGCCAAGGGAGGTTTCAGCTTAAGGGGGTTGCTGGACAAGGAAGAAGGGTTACTGCATGTGGAACAGGAGGCTGCAAATGGGGCACAAACACATCAAAGAGGGGAGCTGATTCTTAATGGAGCTGTACATAAAAAAAGAGACTGCTACACGTTACACATGTAAGATAAAACAAGGATGGAGCACACACTGTGAATGTGATCAATGTGTAGAGTAAGCTTCTAAATCAAAAGGGGACAGTTGAGACCCCCGATAGTGTAATATGTTAGCAATATTAATTATTCAGATCTTGTTAAATGATAATCAAAAAGGTGTGTTTCTGTAACGATTGTGGAATTCTCTCCGTGATCAGCGCACAAGACGTGCGCTGACACTGCGGAAATCCTCCACAAGCGTATAATTTGAGGGAACCCAGCAAAAGGTGCAATGCACCTGTAGAGGGAAGTTCCTGTTGGCAGGTGGAGCTGTGGAGTGCAGAGGAACAGCTCCTCTGCCCTGCCACAGACGCCAGACAGGAATTGCGCGAAGGGAAGACGCAGGGCAAGATAGCCCTGAAAAAGAGAGATCAAAGCGACAGAGGATATGTGTGTCCACCAATCTAGTCGCCACCCTGCGACGATAAACACACAACCAGGAAGATAAGGTGAGAAGGCAATCGCCAGAGATGGTGGTTGCTAACAGCGACACAAGACCGAATAAGCACAGATGAGGAATGTATGTATGTCCACCAATCTAGCCGCCAACCTGCGACGGCGGACACACAACAGAGGAAACCAAGTGGGAACGCAATCGCAAGAGAAGCGATTGCGAAAGAGAATGAGCACAGGGATAGAATGAAGGTGCCCCAATCTAGTCGCCAACCCGCGACGGTGCATGCACAACAGCAGATATGAAGTAGGAACGCAACCGCGAGAGAGGCGATTGCCAGAGGTGACACAAGGCTACAGCAAGGCAGAGCACGAGAGTAGCAAAGGCACAGCAAATCATACAATGAGAAGATAAGGAAAATAACAAACGCTAACTAAACACAAACACCGCACTCATTCGCAACAGCGAACGCGTTTTCTGCGCGGTCTCCGCGTGTTGAGCACAACAGAGACAAGCACGCCTAACTAACCACCGACAGACAAACATGAAACAGAGGACGCGAGCGCTTGCCTAACGGTTACCTCACCGAGCCTCCAGCAAGCGTTCGTAGCAGACAAGACAGGTACACAAAAACAGGGATAAGTGCGAGATACAATCCACTGCTCTTTCCGCCAGAGCGAGTGCGACCCAAGTAAGGCAACAGAGCTAGCAGGATCCACTGCTTTTACCGTCAGAGCAAGTGCGATCCAAGTATAGCAAGAGAGTTGCAGACCAGAAGGATCCACAGCTGCTACTGCTAGAGGCTAGTGTGATCCAAGCACGACAGACAGACAGAACAGGCAATACAAATAATACAATCCTGACTGCTCTAGCAAGGATGCCCAGTGCAGTCCCAGGAATTACTCTAAGCTAATCTTTATACAACAAGCAAGGCTGACACTCCAGGAGTGTTTCACAGGACAAACCCTTATGACCAGCGACGTACTGTGGAATCACATGGTATATATAGAGCAAGCCTACAAAGGATGTGGCTAGGCAATTTGCATGACAAACGTATGCAAATTCCTCAGCAGCAGCAAGCTGCAAAACTGACAAAAGGTCTCTCTTCCAGAGACCTGCAGAATGCAGACCTGAACAGTGGTCAAAAAGCTGCCTGCCTGTGCAGGCAGCTGAGCGGATCATTACAGTACCCCCCCCCCCCCCCCCTCTAGGTTCAGATTCCAGACGAGCCTCTAACCTGATATTTGCAAAAGACTCTATCTGAAGACTCATGAAGGTCGGGACAGCCCGACAAGGCCCAATTCCAGAGTCAGCCCACCCGAAACCGACCTCATCGGAAGGAGAAGCCACCAAAACATGCCCATCAGTACTACAAGTCTCAGTGTAACACCCATCAGGACTGTGAATGCCAGAGAAGAAGCCATCGACACCCACCGAGCCATGCCCACCACCTTCCCGGGACCGTCCAAAAATACCAAACCTGCCACAATACCCATTCGAAGTGTCCCTTTCCACAAAGCACCCACTGCTGATCTAATTCAAGGTACCAGGAAATATTTCTCCCAGGATCTCCCAGAGCACTTTGAAGCTCCACAGAGATCCCAGGAGGGCAGAACGATCACCAGGCTCACACGGAGAACTATCAAGAACCCCTAAGGAACCAATGACAATTCTGGATTCAGAATTACCAGGACAAGCATCAAGACCAGGGCCTTCAGGGACCACCTCTGGGCATGCAGGCAGGCAGGCAACATCAGAACAGGTTTCCACCGAGGAAGCATCTGAGCAGGCTGGCAACCGAGACACACTTGGGCTTTCTGGGTCACAGAACACATCGGAGTACACTAGCCCAAGGGGAACCTCAGGACACGTTGAGGAACTGCCAACCTCAGAGTCCGTCACGACAAGACCAAAACCAGAACCGGGCAGAGAATCATCACGAGCAGTGGTCACAAGCACTGGACTTTCAAAAGAAGGCTTGGACTCAAACCTGGAAATCTCTGTGACTGTACTGGTATCTACCCATATTCATCATTGACTACACAAGACTGAAGCTCCTCCAGAGCTGCAACAGTAGTCAGCACAACAGCAATGCCCACTGAAGTGGGCAAAATCTCAGACAGATCTGGGGGGCAGGAGGTATCTCCTACAAGTTCTGCACCCTTTAGGATGGACTTGGAAACCTCCAAAACATCAACTAAGACCTCAGAAATGTCATTTTCCAAGTTTTCTATGAAGGGTTCTGAACTATCCATGCTACAGGGCTGAACATTAAATACCTCCTGTAGGCAGGGCAGATGTCCCAGGAATGGTTCCACCATAAGCTGAGACTGGATTTCATCATCATGAGTGGGATGTACGGGAATGTTTACTGGAACACACACTGACTCCCTAACTTCAATCTCACTGCACCCAGGATTTTGCGTAGCAGTCAAACTAGCTTGCAACTCCAAAACTGCAGAGAAACAGGTGAGTATAGTAGCAATACAATAGACAAGCCTCTAGGGACACTGCAGGAGATTCTAAACAAGGCCATATTAACTCATCCAGAGTACAGGGTGCAGAATCAGCATTTTCCTCAGAACAAGAAAGGGACTCAGAAATGTCAGTGCGAGTGGAGATCATGTTTTCATTCATGATACAGGGCAGGCTCAGAGAAAGCTTCTCTGAGCACAGCAAAGAAGCTTCAGCATCAGATTCGCAAAACCGAAGCACTGTCTCACTCTTAGATTCAGCTAACAATGTCAAATCCGAGGAGTCAGAATGCAAAACTTGCGAATCAAAAATTGCTTTAGGTTGTGAAACTGACGCTTCCATAGCGCAAACCTCCGCGATCTGCGGAGCAAACTGTAAGGCGTTCAGGACAGAAACACTGGAGCAACTGTCACCAGGCAACGGGCTCTTACAGGTGTGAACAGGGTGAGACAAAGACTCATTTGCAGTAGAAATAGCGACAACATCAGGAAAAACTTTATTAGACATATTAATTTTACTTTTGATGCTGCATAATTTAGGAATTTTCCCCATAGCAGGATCACTGATGGAAGATCTTAAAGATCTGTCTCTAAATGACAAGGGGTCCCACACATCCTTGAGAAAACTGGCACATTCATGCTGATCACAATCTGCAGGAACATCCGAGAAACAGGCATTAGATCGCATAGATTCAAACTGCACACAGTCAGGAGAGAATCTTTCAGGATTTGCACAGGAATCAACCACAGTGGTACACCCATTCATTTCAGATCGCACAATGTCAAGACTCACATGCTTTACCCCAGAAAGGCAGGAACAATCATCCGACAACGATGTCTCTTTATTGGAATCAATTGATTGGTGTGTGTGCAACTCATCCAAAATTGTCTGGCATACATAAATCACCAGATCCACATCACCCTCGTCACATTCGTCGGAATCAATCAAAAGGTACATAGAATCGAGACAATCATTCAAGACATCTTCGCTTTTTGTGATGTAAAAATCGCAAAAGGCTTTCCAATCAAAATCAAATTCCTCCATCAAGGCCCCAATTTCCCATGAGGCAAATGGAGGTTCAAACAAGCCAGTATCAAGATAATCTCCATATGGGTGGAGATCAGGAACAAGAACAGATTTTTTAACTGCTTTAATATAGTGTGCGATCCTACCTATAATAGAATCCACATAAGCTTTGGATTGGGGCAAAAAACCCGAAGACTGAGCAACATCAATAGGGAGTGTTTTATTTAGAAGCTTGCAATTTGTAGTTTTTCCCTTTTCAGCAACTTTGCATGTCTGCTGTCTAAATGCGAGAAGCGTATCCAGGCAGTTCTCTTGCACCTGCTTGGAAGCTGAAGTGGCAAGAGAAACATTGAACTGATTATCATACTGAATGGTTTTGCACATTTCAGACTTGACAGAAATAACCTCTTTATTTGTTGTTGCTATGGGCAACGAATCTTTTGGCTGACAAGCCAAATCAGCAGATTGGCCTGCAAGCACCAACTCATTAACATATGGTAATGAAAGAGAAATGTCGCATAAGCTAATCTGATCAGCATTTTGCACAGCAGGAAAAAACTCATAGAAACAACCTGGCAGGGGAATTCTAAGCTTACGAGAAAAAACATGAGCCAGAAACCTGCGAGGGTTATGTCTCAGATCTTTGTGTCTGGCATACTCATCAACCCACACGAACAGATCCCCTTGGAAAAGATTGTAAGCAATCTGACCACTCCAAGTGGAAATATTGGTGGCCTGAAATTCAGGATTTGCCAAGAATCTGGAACATTCTGATATGAACTCATCTCTAGTTTCAGAGTCCAGTATCTTAAACCTCTTAAAGATACAGGACCCATATTTGATCAAATCGTACAAATCGGAAATTCCCTCTACAATGGGAATTTCGGTTTGGCTGGTCATACTGTAACGATTGTGGAATTCTCTCCGTGATCAGCGCACAAGACGTGCGCTGACACTGCGGAAATCCTCCACAAGCGTATAATTTGAGGGAACCCAGCAAAAGGTGCAATGCACCTGTAGAGGGAAATTCCTGTCGGCAGGTGGAGCTGTGGAGTGCAGAGGAACAGCTCCTCTGCCCTGCCACAGACGCCAGACAGGAATTGCACGAAAGGAAGAAACGCAGGGCAAGATAGCCCTGAAAGAGAGAGATCAAAGCGACAGAGGGTATGTGTGTCCACCAATCTAGTCGCCACCCTGCGACGATAAACACACAACCAGGAAGATAAGGTGAGAAGGCAATCGCCAGAGATGGCGGTTGCTAACAGCGACACAAGACCGAAAAAGCACAGATGAGGAATGTATGTATGTCCACCAATCTAGCCGCCAATCTGCGACGGCGGACACACAACAGAGGAAACCAAGTGAGAAAGCAATCGCAAGAGAAGCGATTGCGAAAGAGAATGAGCACAGGGTTAGAATGTATGTATGTGCCCCAATCTAGTCCCCAACCCGCAACGGTGCATGCACAACAGCAGATATGAAGTAGGAACGCAATCGCGAGAGAGGCGATTGCCAGAGGTGACACAAGGCTACAGCAAGGCAGAGCACGAGAGTAGCAAAGGCACAGCAAATCATACAATGAGAAGATAAGGAAAATAACAAACGCTAACTAAACGCGAACACCGCACTCATTCGCAACAGCGAACGCATTTTCTGCGCGGTCTCCGCGTGTTAAGCACAACAGAGACAAGCACGCCTAACTAACCAGTGACAGACAAACATGAAACAGAGGACGCGAGCGCTTGCTTAACGGTTACCTCACCGAGCCTCCAGCAAGCGTTCGTAGCAGACAAGACAGGTACACAAAAACAGGGATAAGTGCGAGATACAATCCACTGCTCTTTCCGCCAGAGCGAGTGCAACCCAAGTAAGGCAACAGAGCTAGCAGGATCCACTGCTCTTACCGTCAGAGCAAGTGCGATCCAAGTATAGCAAGAGAGTTGCAGACCAGAAGGATCCACAGCCGCTACTGCTAGAGGCTAGTGTGATCCAAGCACGACAGACAGACAGAACAGGCAATACAAATAATACAATCCTGACTGCTCTAGCAAGGATGCCCAGTGCAGTCCCAGGAATTACTCTAAGCTAATCTTCAAACAACAAGCAAGGCTGACACTCCAGGAGTGTTTCACAGGACAAACCCTTATGACCAGCGACGTACTGTGGAATCACATGGTATATATAGAGCAAGCCTACAAAGGATGTGGCTAGGCAATTTGCATGACAAACGTATGCAAATTCCTCAGCAGCAGCAAGCTGCAAAACTGACAAAAGGTCTCTCTTCCAGAGACCTGCAGAATGCAGACCTGAACAGTGGTCAAAAAGTTGCCTGCCTGCGCAGGCAGCTGAGCGGATCATTACAGTTTCCACCTAGGAATCCACTGTATATGAAGGTGGGGGGATTAGAAAAGACATATAGAAAGACAAGAATCAAACAATCAATGCTTTTTGAGTGCTGTGTAAAAACACATGCATCTCATACCTGGTGGGCATGCCCTCTTGTATATAGAGATTAGACCGACCCCACTTTGGTTAAAATGTTGTTCTTTGTATATGTTGGAAACAGCAAGAAAGGTATAACACCACTCCCCAAGAGCACCGATGGACTTACCTCCCACAAAAAGGGCTCAGAAAGTCAAGATTAGAGATGGCTCAAACCTCCGATTTTAGGTTACGAACTTCCGCAAAAGCAAACTTTTCGACCCACATTAAACTTCAATGGGCAGGCAAACTTTCAAAGCTTCAAACATTAATTCTGGCCACAAAAGTGATGGAAAAGATGTTTCAAGGGGTCTAACATCAGGAGGGGGTCATGGTAGAGTGGGATAAGCGCCAAAAGCCCCGGGCAAAAATCTGGATTTGACGCACAGCAGCATTTTAAGGGCAGAAATCACATTGCATGCTAAATTGGAGGCATAAAGTGCTTTAAAGAGACTCCGTAACAAAAATTGCATCCTGTTTTTTATCATCCTACAAGTTCCAAAAGCTATTCTAATGTGTTCTGGCTTACTGCAGCACTTTCTGCTATCACAGTCTCTGTAATAAATCAATGTATCTTTCCCCTGTCAGACTTGTCAGCCTGTGTCTGGAAGGCTGCCAAGTTCTTCAGTGTTGTGGTTCTGCTATGAACTCCCCCTTTCAGGCCCCTCTCTGCACACTGCCTGTGTGATATTTAGATTAGTGCAGCTTCTCTCTGCTCTCTTATCTTTTACAAGCTGGATAAATAGTCCTCTGAGCTGGCTGGGCTTTCACATACTGAGGAAATTCAGACAAGGGCAAAGCTGTTTGCAGGAATAATAGAGCAGCCTGAAACTTCAGTGCATGAGAAATGCAGGGGGAAAGAAACACACAAATGATCTCTTGAGATTCAAAAGGAATGCTGTATACAGCCTGCTTGTGTATGGATGTATTTTCTATGTGTGGACATACTGTACATCAACCTACTTCCTGTTTTGGTGGCCATTTTGTTTGTTTATAAACAATCTTTTAAAACTGTTTTTAACCACTTTTAATGCGGCTGGGAGCGGTGAAATTGTGACAGAGGGTAATAGGAGATGTCCCCTAACGCACTGGTATGTTTACTTTTGTGCGATTTTAACAATACAGATTCTCTTTAAAACATCTTGCGTGTGTATACATCAATCAGGTAGTGTAATTAGTGTACTGCTTCACACTGACAGACCAAACTGAATGTGTAACGCACCGCAAAGAGCTGTTTGTGTAGTGATGGCCGTGCTGGACTGGTGCGCACCATGGCGAGAGTGCAGGCCATGGCGGTTTTCAAGCCCATATGGTCGCCGGGCTGAGGTAGCTCAATGATAGAACAACAGTGACTGTCCAGCTGATCAAATTTGGTCTGTCCACAATGAAGCAACGACCTTATTATCTTGGGTGTGCCCCCCAACACACCCATATAGCTGTCAGTCATTGCTTCATTGTGATACGCAAGCCCCTTCACCGCCCCTACCCCTTGCAAGGTAACGATCACGAAAGGGAATTGACACATGGCTAGCAGCGGCCTTAAACATTCAGGAATCCACCTGGAGTCCTGGACCCTGTTGGTGGTGGGGGAGAAGGCAGTCAAGCGGCCTGCAGGCAGCGATTAGAAATGGCCAGCGAACGGTTCCCGGTGAACTTCGGTGGTTCGCGTTCGCAGAGAACCGCAAACTTTTCCGGAAGTTCGATTCGCCCCCATAGGGCAACATGAGGGTCAACTTTGACCCTCTACATCACAATCAGCAGGCACATTGTAGCCAATCAGGCTATGCTACACTCCCTCTTGGGCCCCCCCCCTTATAAAAGGCAGCCAGCGTCAGGCATTGGACTCACTCGTGTGCCTGCAGTAATTAGAGAAGGCAGAGCTGCTGTGCAGAGACCTATAGGGAAAGCTTAGTTAGGCTCTTGTAGGCTTCTTAGCTTGCTCCTTGCTGATTCTTATTGCTAAAAAAGCACCCCTCAATAGCTCTTTTGAGAGCTAATCTTGTTCTTTTTATCTATACAGCCCTGTCAGTCAGTCGCAGCTGGCCTTTGGCCCTTTGGTGGTATCATTATTACTACTGTGACAGGTGCACATTATAATACCCATCACTGCATATACCTACCTGTTGTTCACAGTGCACCCACCTATCTACGTGAGCGCACACAGTGTCACTGTGCCTGTCCGGTACCTTTCTGTGTGTGACAGGTGCACATTGTAATACCCATCACTGCATATACCTACCTGTTGTTCACAGTGCACCCACCTACCTATGTGAGCGCACGCAGTGTGATATTTAACACCACCAGTCACTGTACCTGTTCACGGTATGTGTGCGTGACAGGTGCACATTTGTAATACCCATCACTGCATATACCTACCTGTTGTGTTCAGTGCACCCACCTACCTACATGAGTGCACACAGTGTGATATACCACTCCATGCATACCTGTTAACTGCACCTGTGTGACTGCACATTGCATTAATCAAGTCAGAGCATACCTTTCACTTTATCCCCCACCCCCGATATGGACAACACGGACAAAACAGGTAGAGGCAGAGGTAGAGGCAGACCCAGAGGAACGCCACTTGGCAGGTCTGTGTGAGGTCGTGCTGATGTAATTTTGTGAGACCCTGGACCAAAGTACAGTGCTCGGAAGAAGGCACATCCCATCAACTCCCAAGATTGTCAGGACATGGTTGGCTATTTAACACAGAACACCTCATCTTCCGCAGCCACCAGCGCTACTACAAGCACCACATCTGCTGCATTTGACACTTTGCAGAAGTTATTTGGTGAGGAAATCACTGATGCACAGCCATTATTGTTACAGCTAAGCAAGTTACACCACCTCATATGTCTGAGTTAGGCGACACTATGGACGTAACGTGTGAGGAGGAGGAGGATGAAGTACCTGCTGTTGGTGCAGTTTTGGAGGTGTCTGAGACAAGTGAAGCTGGGCAGGAAGATTATGATGATGATGATGATGATGATGATACGGATGACACGTTTGTTCCCAATAGAGGAGATGAACAGGGGGACAGTTCAGAGGGGGAGTCAGAGAGGAGTAGGAGGAGACGAGTTCATGAAAGAAGCAGGGGGAGCTCGTTGTCAGAAACAGCTGGTGGCAGTGTCCGGCGCCATGTATCGCCACCTATGGACAGCCAGCCAACATGCCCTTCAACGTCAGCTGCTGATGCCACCATAGTGCCATCACCCCAGGGGGGCTCAGCGGTTTGGAAAAATTTTTATGTGTCTGCCTCAGATCAGAGCAATGCCATCTGTTCTCTCTGCCTCCAAAAATTGATCCGTGGAAAGGCCAACACCCACGTAGGGACAACTGCCTTACGAAGGCACATGCAGAAAAGGAACAAACTGCAATGGGAAGAGCACCAAAGGAAAAGCAGCACACAAAAGAAAAGCCACCCTCCTTCTCCTCTTCCTCCTTCAGGTGCAGCATCTTCAGCCGCTTTCTCCCTTGCACCTACACAGCCACCCTCCTCCACTCCGCCTCTGACCTTGAGCGGATCCTGCTCCTCTGCCCACAGCAGCCAGGTGTCTGTGAAGGAAATCTTTGAGCGGAAGAAGCCAATTTCTGCCAGTCACCCCCTTGCCCGGCGTCTGACAGCTGGCTTGTGGGAACTGTTAGCTCGCCAGTTGTTACCATACCAGCTGGTGGACTCTGAGGCCTTCCATAAATTTGTGGCCATTAGGACACCGCAGTGGAAGATACCAGTCTGCAATTATTTCTCAAAAAAGGCGATACCCAAACTGTACTATGAAGTTGAGAGGCAAATCTCTGGCACACAGCGTTGGGTCAAGGGTCCACCTGACCATGGATGCCTGGTCTGCCCAGCACAGTCAGGGCAGGTACATTACTTACACAGCCCATTGGGTCAACCTGGTGACCACTGGCAAGCAGGGAGTACATGGCTGTGCAGCGGACCAACTTTTGACACCTCCACAGCTTGCAGGCAGTCCTCCTGCCACCTCCTCTCCTCCTGCTACATCCTCTTCGCTGTCATCATCCTCCTCCTCCTTGGCTGAGTGGCAGTTCAACTCTACTGGTGCTGCGATCTCCTCTCCAGCTACACAGCCCCAGCTCCCCAAGGCCTATGCTGCATGCCAGGTACGACGGTGTCACGCCATCTTAGACATGTCTTGCCTCAAAGTGGAGAGTCGCACTGGAGCAGCTCTCCTGGCTGCTCTTAATAAATAGATGGATCAGTGGCTGACCCCGCACCAGCTGGAGATCGGCAACGTGGTGTGTGACAACGGCAGCAATCTCATTTCCGCTTTGAATTTGGGAAAGCTGACACATGTACCCTGCATGGCACATGTGCTGAATCTAGTCATTCAAAGATTTGTGACAAAGTACCCAGGCTTAGAGGATGGCCTGAAGCAGGCCAGGAAGTTGTGAGGGTATTTCAGGCGGTCTTACACGGCCATGGCACGCTTTGCCGATATTCAGCGAAGAAAAAACTTGCTGATGAGACGCCTGATTTGCGATAGCCCGACTCACTGGAATTCAACCCTCCTTATGTTCTCTCGCCTGCTAGAACAGAAGAAAGCCATCACCCAGTACCTCTACAACTACAGTAGAAGGACACAGTCTGGGAAGATGGGGATGTTCTGGCCCAACAACTGGACACTCATGCGAAATGCATGCAGGCTCATGCGGCCGTTTGAGGAGGTGACCAACCTGGTGAGTCGCAGTGAAGGCACTATCAGCGACTTGATCCCGTATGCTTACTTCCTGGAACGTGTCGTTCGTAGAGTGGTGGATCAAGCTGTGGAGGAGCGTGAAGCGGAACGGGAGGAAGCATTGTGGGATCAATTCCCATCAGAACCAGATGTTTTCTCAACACCTGCGGCAGCACAGAGGGGGAAGGAGGAGTAAGAGTCGTGTGGGGAAGAGGAGTCAGGCTCAGATGACGAGGAAGTTGGGTTTTTTTGGAGAGGAAGAGGAGGCAGCAGCAGAAGAACAACCACAGCAGGCGTCGCAGGGGGCTTGTGCTGCTCAACGTTCCTGTGGTATTGTTCGTGGCTGGGGGGAGGAAGAGGACTTACCTGACCTCACTGAGGAAGAGCAAGAGGAGATGGATAGAACGTCTGGATCCAACTTTGTGCAGATGGTGTCTTTCATGCTGTCCCGCCTGTTGAGGGACCCCCGTATAAAAAAACTCAAGGGGAATGACAATTACTGGGTGGCCAAGCTACCAGTGGCGTTCCTACCATAGGGCGGCAAGGGGCGTCGGGTGTCACCAAGGCCTCCCACAGAGGTCTGTGCAGGAGAGGGAAGCAACACAGAAAGGAGGGGCAGCGAGGACAGCGTCAAGGAGGGGGGCCAGACCCCCCACCTCCCTCATTTGGGTCCCCTCCCTCTGGCGCTTCCCCCCTCCTAATTAGCAGCAGCTTAGAGAAGCGGGCGGAGAGGACTTACTCACCTGCTTCCTGCATTCCAGGCGATGGCACACAGCGTCATCGTCACGTGACACTGGTCTCTGCCTTCTTCACCGCTCACTATGCTTCCTGATTAGCGGAAGCACAGTGAGCGGGAGGGAAGTCGGAGACCAGTGTCACGTGACGATGACGCTGTGTGCCATCGCCTTGAACGCAGGAAGCAGGTGAGTAAGTCCTCTCCACCTGCTCCTGCCCTCTTCTCTAAGCTGCTGCTAATTAGGAGGGGGGAAGAGCCAGAAGAAGGGGACCCAGGTGAGGGAGGTGGGGGTCTGGCCCCCCTCCCCACCGCTGTTCCCGCTGCCCCTCCTTCCAAGCTTTCCCCTACCGGGGGCTAATATACTATACTACTGGGGCAACTATACTAGAGGCCACTATACTAATACTGGGGCAACTATACTATACTACTGGGGAAACTATACTATACTGGGGCCACTATACTAATACTGGGGCAACTATACTAGCTATTCTGGGGGCAACTATACTAGCTATACTGGGGGCAACTATACTAGCTATAATGGGGGCACCTATACTAGCTATACTGGGGGCAACTATATTACCTACACTGGGGGCAACTATACTACCTACACTGGGGGCAACTATACTAGCTATATTGGGGGCAACTAGCATGCCACAGTCGCTTCTTTCCTTTTTTTTTCTGGTGGGGGGGAGTGTCTTTTAATACCCAGCACCGGGTGTCAAATGCCCTAGGTACGCCACTGCACGCTACTAGACCCTCAATATAGGCACAAAGTGGTGGAGATGTTTCCAAATCACCAGAAGGCAGAAAGGATGCAGCGCACGCAGAACAAGCTGACAACTATGCTTTACAATGTGTTTAAGGCAGCACAACGCAATAAAGGTATCACTGCCAGTAATCCTTCTCCCATGTCCACGCAGGCAAGGACAGGACGCTCCAGCAATCTCATGGTGATGTCGGACATTCTTTAGTCCAACGTCTCGCTTTAGCCCTTTCGGATTCACCCTCCACCAATGCCTGGACCGGCAGGTAGCTGACTACCTGGTCTTAAGTGTGGATGTAGACGCTGTGAGCAGCAATGAACTCTTGGACTATTGGGTGCGCAGGCTTGACCTGTGGCCAGAGCTGTCACAATTTGCCATCCAACTTCTGTCTTGCCCTGCCTCAAGCATCCTGTCAGAAAGGACCTTCAGCGCAGCTGGAGGCATTGTCACTGAGAAGAGAAGTTGCCTAAGTCACAAAAGTGTTCAGTACCTGACCTTTATCAAAATGAATGAGGCATGGATCCCGGAGGGCTACTGCCACGCCCGAAGACTAAGTCAGTCCCCACACACAGCATTTCTGCCTGCACGCCGTGTGACTGCCTGCCCCAAGACTAAGTCGCTCCCCACACAGCACCTCTGCCCTCAGGCCGCTTGACTGCCTTCTCTGCCACCACCAACAGGGTCCAGGACTCCAGGTGGAATCCTAAATTTTTAAGGCTGCTGCTAGCAGCAGCCGCTATAATAATTTTTCTGGTGCGTGTACATGCCTGCCTAATTTTTATGGCTGCACTGCAGCTGCAACAACAAAACAAAAGGCATGTACATGTGCCAATTCCCCTTCATGATCATTACCTTGCTGCGGTGAAGGGGCTTGCGTATCACAATGAAGCAATGACCGACGGCTATATGAGTGTCTCCCGGGGGGGGGGGGGGCACACCCAAGATAATAAGGTCGTTGCTTCATTGTGGAAAGACCAAATTTGATCAGCTGGACAGTCACTGTTGTTCTATCATTGAGCTACCACAGCCCGGCAACCATATGGGCTTGAAAACCGCCACGGCCTGCACTCTGGTGCGCACCAGTCCAGCACGGCCGTCACTACACAAACAGCTGTTTGCAGTGCATTACACTGTGCATTGAGTTTACGCAGTGCATTGAGTTTGGTGTGTCAAGCAGTAATCTAATTACACTCCCTGATTGATGTATACACATGCAAGATGTTTTAAAGCACTTTAGGCCTGCAATTTAGCATTCAATGTTATTTCTGCTCATAAAACGCTACTTTGCGTCCAATCCAGTTTTTTTCCTGGGACTTTTGGCGTCTATCCCACTCATCCATGCAAAAACTCAGATGTTAGACCCCTTGAAACATCTTTTCCATCACTTTTCTGGCCAGTGTAAATGTTTCTAGTTTTCAAAGTTCGCCTCCCGATTGAAGTCTATTGCGGTTCGTGAAAGTTTGCGCGAACCAAACTTTTGCGGAAGTTTACATTCGCGGTTCGCGAACCGAAAATCAGAGGTTTGGGCCATCTATAGCAGAGATGCTGTGTGGGGACCGACTTAGTGGAACAAGCAGTCACATGGTATTCAGGCAGAGATGCTGTGTGTGGGGACTGACTTAGTCTTCTCTTCGGGCAGGCCTGCTTTGCAGACCAGGCATCCGTGGTCAGATGGACCCTTGACCCAACGCTGTGTGCCAGAGATGACACCACTTGCCTTTCAACATCACGGTACAGTTTGGGTATCGCCTTTTTGAGAAATAATTGCGGCCTGGTATCTTCCACTGTGGTGTGTGGCTTTGCTTTTGTGTGCTGCTTTTCCTCAGGTGGTCATCCCATTGCAGTTTGTGCTTTGTCATCATGTGCCTTCGTAAGGAAGTTGTCCCTATGCGGGTCTTGGTCTTTCCACAGCTCAATTTTCGGTGGCAGAGAGTACAGATGGCATTGCTCTCATCTGAGGCAGACACACAAAAAAATGTCCACACCGCTGAGCCCTGGGATGATGGCACTTTGATGGCTGCCGACTGAGTCTTAAATGGGGTGCCAGAATCAGAGCAGGAGGAGGAAGATATGTCATGGTTCCGTGCGGAAGCTGAGGAAGATAAGGTGTTCTGTGTTAAATAGTCAACTACGTCCTGACAACCTTGGGGGTTGATGGCACTGTACTTTGGTCCAGGGTCGCACGAAATCACTACAGCACAACCTCAAACAGACCTGCCGGATGGCCTGCCTCTGCCTGTTTTGTCCATATTGGGGGGGATGAAGTGAAAGGTATGCACTGACTTGACTAATACAATGTGCAGTCACTCAGGTACAGTGAACAGGTATGCAGTGACAGGTATATAAAACTGCATGCTGTCACACAAGTGTAGTGAAAGGTATGCATGGACTGGTATCAATACAATGTGCAGCTGTTACACACACAGGTATAGTGAGCAGGTATGCAGTGACTGGTATATAAAACTACGTGCTGTCACACAGGTGCAGTGAATAGGTATGCACGGACTGGTATTACAAATGTGCAGCTGTCACACACAGGTACCGTGAACAGGTATGCAGTGACTGGTATATTAAACTGTGTGCTGTCACGCAGGTGCAGTGAACAGGTATGCAGTGACTGGTATCAATACAATGTGCAGCTGTCACACACACAGGTACAATGGACAGGTATGCACGGACTGGTATTACAAATGTGCAGCTGTCACATACACAGGTACAGTGAACAGGTATGCAGTGACTGGTATATAAAACTGCATGCTGTCACACAGGTGCAGTGAACAGATATGCACGGACTGGTATTACAAATGTGCAGTTGTCACAAAAACAGGTGCAGTGAAAAGGTAGGCACTGAATGTGCTGGGCCTGACACAGTATAGCAATTAGCAAGGGCCAGCTGTGACAGACAGGGCTGTATATGCAAGTGTCAGTAGGCCATACAAAAAAAAAACATCACAAGAACATTAGCTCTCAAAAGAGCTTTTTTGGGGTGCTTTTTAGCAACAAATAACAGCAAAGAGCAAGCTAACAGACCTAAATATCGCTTTCCCTATCCCTCCAATTTCTCTCCCTTCTTCCACTAATACTGCAGCACACAGAGAGAGAACATGGCCGACGCTGCTGCCTTATAAAGGGGGGGGGGCTCCAGGAGGGAGTGCAGCCTGATTGGCTGCCATGTGTCTGCTGACTGTGATGTAGAGGGTCAAAGTTTAGCCCAATGAGATAGTATAGGGGGCGGGTCAAACTTGCATAAAGTTTGCGTTTTTCAACACAAAAACGCTCCGAACCTGCCCTCGGTAGGCCATGTCTCTGTTATTCCCACAATGTCATAGCCTTTGTCATTCAGAATGAACTCTAGTTCGTCTATTTTATTTGCAAGGCTCCTAGCATTGGTTACCATGCACTTTATATTTTTAGCACCACATTTTCCAATTTTGGTTACATGAAATGGACTACTTGAGGTTTTACCAACCTCCTTACTCTTTACACTGTCCCCAACCCCTTTTCCACCCCCATAATGTGAAGCTGCTTCCACTGTCTGTTACCTTATCTTGTCTACATATTGAGACTTTACCCTCCCGCCTCCCCCCAGATCCTAGTTTAAAATCCCCTCCAACTGTTTAGCCATCCTCCCCCCACCACCAATGCAGCTGCCCCCTCCCCATTAAGGTGCAGCTCTTCCCTGCTGTAGAACATGTAGCCGACTGCAAAGTCTTCCCAGTTCTCCAATAACCCAAACCCCTCCTTCCTACACCAATTTCTTAGCCACTTTTTTAACTCCCTAAGCTCCCCCTGTCTCTCAGATGTAGCGCGTGGTACTGGCAGTATTTCAGAAAACACCAGCTTGGAGGTCCTTGTTTTAAGTTTATCTCCAAGTACCTGAAAAACATTTTGGAGGACCTTCCATCTCCCACTAACTTTATCATTGGTGCCAATGTGTACCATGACAGCCGGGTCTTCCCCAGCCCTACCCAATATCCTGTCAATTCATTCCGCTACATGCCGAACTCGAGCCCCCGGGAGACAACAGACTGTACGGCATTCACGGTTTCTTCAACAGATTACCCTATCTGTGTGCCTAATAATTGAATCCCCTGCCACCAGTATCTGTCTAGCCTTAGCTGCACTCCTATTCCCTTTCTCATTGCAGTGGTCTGCCCCTTGGTTGCTAAGGGACACATCCTGCTGCAGCGTTGCTCCTCCAGAATCATCATCCCCAATATTACGCAAACAAGCATACTTATTAGGGAGGAACAAATGGGGACTAGCCTCCCTGCCACTTTTTTCCCTACCCCTTCTAACTGTGACCCAACTATCGGCTACCTCTGCTTCTTGCTCCGGCTGTACTCCACTCACCTTATCTTCACCAGTTCCATTCAGTGTCTGGATCGTGAGTCTCAGTGTTGCGAGCTGCTCATTTAGCTCTCTGACTTCAGCCTCTAATTGAGCAACACGCAAACACCCAGGGCAACAGTAAACACCCTCAATCTGCTGATCAATGCATGCATACATGATGCAGGATGTACACTGTACTGCATTGTCCAACATGATGACTATTGTATGGGGAAAAATTAGTTAAGCTAAACTATGGTGGTAAAAGATGAAACGGAAGAGTGAGTGAAGCGGGGGTGGAGGAGAGGGAGAGTGAGTGAAGCTGGGGTGGAGGAGAGGGAGAGTGAGTGAAGCTGGGTGGAGGAGAGGGAGAGTGAGTGAAGCTGGGGTGGAGGAGAGGGAGAGTGAGTGAAGCTGGGGTGGAAGAGAGGGAGAGTGAGTGAAGCTGGGGTGGAGGAGAGGGAGAGTGAGTGAAGCTTGGGTGGAGGAGATAGAGAATGAGTGAAGCAAGAGAGAGAAAAGTAAAACTGAAAGACTACACCACAACATGCCTAGCACATTCTAACCAATGCAAAAAAAATGCAATATTGGTTGAAGGGAAAAACTATATTTTTTTTCAGTCCCTGCCTGCTGCTTAAAGTATTTTTTTCCCCTGTGTTCTAACGCCTGTTTTTAACGCCTATGCCACTTGTTTCAAAGCCACTTAGTGATCAAGCCACAGACTGAGCAAGCTCAGGTACTGAGTCCTGAAGCTGACCAAATACCTTCTGTTCCAGCTAATCCCTCCCCCTAGCTAATCCCGTGTCTGCTAATCCCCTGTCTGCTATTTTCCTAAGAAATGCGGAAAATTGGACTTACAAAGTTTTTGGTACACAGTTTCTGATTATGAAACTGTAAATGATTACATTCTAATAACGATACTATTTAAAAAGACTCAGTAACAATATTTTCAGCCTTATTTCTTGTATCCTATAAATTCCTATACCTGTTGTAATGTGGTCTGGATTACTGCAGCCTTTTCTAGTTGCACTGCACTGTCTCTGTAATATATCTAATCTTCTTTTATTTGTCAAGCCTTGTCGAGCCAGGGAGGAATGTGCTGCCTCTGCTGTGATAGGGAGAAGTTATGCACGCCCCCTGCACGGGGCGTGCAGGGGGCATGCATAACATAACACGGGGCCTGCAGGGGGCGTGCATAACTTCTCCCTATCACGCCCCCTGCATGCTCTGTGTGCTTTGTTTACTACTCATAGACAGAGCTCTCTGAGGGGGAAGGAAGCTGCCTATCTCATGCTGAGAACTGTGAGAATCCCAGACTGGAGTGCAGATAATTATCTGTGTAATAAAAACTTGTAGTATACTGTTACATGAGATATATACAAACATCACTTCCTGGTTAGCGGCCATGTTTTTTATTTGTAAACACTGCCTAAAACTGGCGATTAATAATAATACAATAAAATTTGTAAAGCGCTTTTCTCCCATAGGGCTCAAAGCGCATTAAAAGCCAGGATCGTGGCGGGTTGCTGTGGAAATGGCAAAGAGGGGCCCAGGAGAACATAATGAATAGAATTTGAGAGTACAGATTCTCTTTAAGGTGCAAGATTAAGCAGACATGCGGTATGAAAGTTGCATTATTTTTATTTTATTTACATATTTTTTATTTTATTACCGTACGATATTATTCCAGATTGGTCAGCATCCATATCCTGGAAAAGACTGGAGACTTCGAGGTCTGGAACTCCCAAAGAGCATTGCAGCAATGTGCCAAATTCCTTTTCTGTTATTTTGCCATCATTGTCTTCATCAAACAGCTAGGATTAAATTAAAGAAAAGCAATACTGAGTTTTTAGTGCTCAATTCTTATTTCAGCTACAATTAACAAAGATTATCCACCTTTAACTGCCTGTTGAGGACCATATAACTTAGCTTCGTTATCTCAGTAGTGCATTCTGCTGTTATTACTTGGACTCTCCTGAGTCTCTCTATGGAGCACAAATATGGCTGCGCTCCTAATCTACAAATTCAGTCATACCTCCTCCAACTCTCAGATGCTTTAACCAGTTCACCCCCAAGGGTTTTTATCCTAACAGACCAGAGCAATTTTCAGTTGTCAGCGCTCCTCCCTTTTATTCCCTAATAACTTGATTACTACTTATCACAAGAAAATGATCTATACCTCGTTTTTTTCGCCACCAATTAGGCTTTCTGTGGATAGTACATTTTGCTAAGAATTTTTTTATTCTAAATGCATTTTAATGAGAAAAACAGAAAAAAAAAGAAAAAAAAATATTATTTCTCAGTGTTCAGCCATTATAGTTTTAAAATTAAACATTCTCCTGTGGATAAAACAAACACGTTTTATTTGCCCAGTGGTCCCGATAATTAAACCGTTTAAATTATGTCCCTATCACAATGTATGGCGACAGTATATTATTTTGAAATATAAGTGGTTATTTTTCTGTTTGTTCTGGCCATAATTACAAGCCCCTATGTAATAAATTAAAATTAATTTTCCCTCATAAAATATAGAATAAAAAAAGCTGAGTCCCTAAGGCAACTATTTATTTATTTTTTTTAAGCTGATTTTTTTTTTACAAGTGTTTTTTTTGGGGGGGGAGGGTTGGAAGTGTAATTTTATTAATGATGTGTATATACTTGAAAATGTATGTATTTTGTAGGTGTAATATACTTTTTGGCCACAAGATGACACTAGTGAACACTCATGGGACGTGTTCACTTTTTTTTTTTTTTTTTTCTTTTACACTTTATTAAACTGTTACATTTCCTGTTTATGTGAATGGACGTAGCCGCTGTTCGCGGTCACGTCCATTCACTCCAGGCACTGCGATTGGGTAGAGGACCGTTCGGTCTTCTTCCCCAATCACCCAGCACGGGATCCCGATGGTAATGGCGGCGGTAGCGGCGCGCACACGGCGGTAGCAGCGGCGGGAATGCGCGACGTATTAAAACGTCATGTTGCCGTTAATAGCGGTAAGCATGACGTTTTAATACGATAGGATGTTGGTAAATGGTTAAAGATTCGCCTCTGCATCAGTGTAGCAGCTGCATGGATTAGCAGCATGGTTGAAAGCAGGCAGACCCGGATCCAAGTTTGAATATTCATGTGACTTTGGGCAGACCCGTTTAAAGAGACACTGAAGCGAAAAAAAAATGATGATATTATGATTTGTATGTGTAGCACAGCTAAGGGTGCGTACAGACATGCGACTATAGTCGTTTGAAACGATTGTTACCGACGGCATTGCCCGACGATCGTTTGTAAAAAGTGCACAAACGATCATTAAAACGACCGACCAACGAGATATGTCGTTGGTAAAGAACGATCCATTCTGCCAGATCTTTTCCAACGACCATCGTTCAAAAAGTAATGTCTGTACAACGATCGGTCGTTGATCGTTCGTTCTCAAAGCTTTGCACATGCTCAAACAGTTCTTTTTGACACTTATGTTTGAAATCAGTTTATACATCATGTTGCGCACGCAACGCTCGTTCCAAGATCGTTCGTACACGAACGATGTTCAAAGTAGCCTTTCTTCAAACGATCATCGGCCGATACCTCCTTTAACATCGTTCGTCGTTCAGAACGAACGATCGTTATCGTATGTCTGTACGTACCCTAAGAAATAAAACATTAAGGTCAGATATATCAGTGTAATTGTTTCCAGTACAGGAAGAGTTGAGAAACTCCAGTTGTTATCTCTATGCAAACAAGCCATTAAGCTCTCCGACTAAGTTAGTCGTGGAGAGGGCTGTTATCTGACTTTTATTATTTCAACTGTTCCTGGACTATTTACTTTTCATCTGCTAGAGGAGAGGTCATTACTTCACAGACTGCTCTGAAAGACTCATTTTGAATGCTGAGTGTTGTGTAATCTGCACATATTATAGAATGATGCAAAGTTAGAAAAACACTATATACCTGAAAATAAAAGTATGAGAATATTTTCTTTGCTGCTAATCTTCTACTAATTATTCATAGTACACAACCAATTCACTATATCATATTTTTTTTTCGCTTCAGTGTCTCTTTAAATGCAAGAAAGTGTAAAAGATCACTCCTGAGGTGAAAAACTGCAAAGCAAGCAGCCCAACACTGATTTACCCAAAACAAATTTACAAATAGCACATTCCTACCTTTATCTAATGAGCAGGCAGCCTGTCAGCCAATCAGGTGCAATGGTATACACCCTTTGTCTGCTGTATCAAATCTAGCAGGAATTGCATTAATTGCATAAATTTAGCAGCATGCAGGTGGGAGGCTTCAGTCGGACATAATCATGGATTATGTCACTTAGCAGGGACACTGTGTGCAGGTACAACTCCCACTTGGTCCCCTCCCTAACCACTCACATATCAACCACATCCTGGAAGCTGCAAAAAAAGAAATTTAAAACCCCAAACACTGCTTCACATGACAGTCAGGGGTTCCCGGACCCACGACTGTCATATGAACAAGTTCTGTCTTATCAGCTGATCGACAGACTGTACATATGCCCAATTTGACGTCCAAACGACGGGTTGTTTGGACATCCAAATGACTGGTCGTTTGCGCAAATCCGACATGTGTACGCACCCAGGGGCGTAGGAATAGACCCTGCAGCCCCTGCAGTTGCAGGGGGGCCCCTAGCAAGTCAGGGGCCCGGAGGAGGAAAGGCTGTCACCACCGGCGTACCTACCGGGGATGCGACTCTCTCAGCCGCAGGGGGGCCCGGCCGCCCGGGGCTGCTCTGGGGCCCGCTCACTGTCCGTGGGGGGAGCGCTGCTCTGGACCCCCCAGCAAGGTGCTCAACTGGCCGCAGCGTCTAATAGACGCTGCGCCAGTTCATTCCCCGCAGCCCCGCTTCAGCAGCCTGCATAGTCACCGGCAGGCAGAGCAGGGCTACGGCAAGATGGCCGCCGAAGAAGCCCTGCACTGGAGACTATTTGTGTCTCTAGTACAGGGCTTCGGCAGCCATCTTGCTGTAGCCCTGCACTCTGCCTGTCAGCGCGGGAGATGTGCTGCAGGAGGACTCGGGGAGCTGCGAGCCAGATGCCGGGAGAGGAGAAGACTTCTGTCAGGTAAGTGAATTGTTTTTTTTTCACAGGTGCATTTTTTTTTCTAGTGTCTGCTGCCTACATTGTGATTTTCTGGTCACTGCTGCCCACATTGTGATTTTCAGGTGTCTGCTGCCCACATTATGATTTTCTTGTCACTGCTGCCCACATTGTGATTTTCAGGTGTCTGCTGCCCACATTATGATTTTCTGGTGTCTGCTGCCCACATTACGATTTTCTGGTCACTGCTGCCCACATTGCGATTTTCTGGTGTCTGCTGCCCACATTGCGATTTTCTGGTCACTGCTGCCCACATTGCGATTTTCTGGTGTCTGCTGCCCACATTATGATTTTCTGGTGTCTGCTGCCCACATTACGATTTTCAGGTGTCTGCTGCCCACATTACGATTTTCTGGTGTCTGCTGCCCACATTATGATTTTCTGGTGTCTGCTGCCCACATTGCGATTTTCTGGTGTCTGCTGCCCACATTACGATTTTCAGGTGTCTGCTGCCCACATTGCGATTTTCAGGTGTCTGCTGCCCACATTGCGATTTTCAGGTGTCTGCTGCCCACATTGCGATTTTCAGGTGTCTGCTGCCCACATTGCGATTTTCAGGTGTCTGCTGCCCACATTACGATTTTCTGGTCACTGCTGCCCACATTGCGATTTTCTGGTCACTGCTGCCCACATTGCGATTTTCAGGTGTCTGCTGCCCTCATTACGATTTTCAGGTGTCTGCTGCCCACATTACGATTTTCAGGTGTCTGCTGCCCACATTACGATTTTCTGGTGTCTGCTGCCCACATTACGATTTTCTGGTGTATGCTGTCCACATTAGGATTTTCTGGTGACTGCTGCCCACATTGCGATTTTCTGGTGACTGCTGCCCACATTGCGATTTTCTGGTGACTGCTGCCCACATGGCGATTTTCTGGTGACTGCTGCCCACATTAGGATTTTCTGGTGTCTGCTGCCCACATTACGACTTTCTGGTGTCTGCTGCCTACATTACGACATTCTGGTGACTGACTGCTGCCCACATTAGGATTTTCTGGTGACTGCTGCCCACATTAGGATTTTCTGGTGACTGCTGCCCACATTACGATATTCTGGTGACTGCTGCCCACATTAGGATTTTCTGGTGACTGATGCCCACATTAGGATTTTCTGGTGTCTGCTGCCCACATTACGACTTTCTGGTGTCTGCTGCCTACATTACGACATTCTGGTGACTGACTGCTGCCCACATTAGGATTTTCTGGTGACTGCTGCCCACATTAGGATTTTCTGGTGACTGCTGCCCACATTACGATATTCTGGTGACTGCTGCCCACATTAGGATTTTCTGGTGACTGATGCCCACATTGCAATTTTCTGGTGACTGCTGCCCACATGGCGATTTTCTGGTGACTGCTGCCCACATTGCGATTTTCTGGCCCACATTACGATTTTCTGGTGAACACTGCCCACGTTACGATTGTCTGGTGAATGCTGTCCACGTTACGATTTTCTGGTGAACGCTGCCCACATTACGATTTTCTGGCCCACATTACGATTTTCTGGTGAACACTGCCCAAGTTACGATTGTCTGGTGAATGCTGTCCATGTTACAATTTTCTGGTGAACTCTGCCCACATTACGATTTTCTGTCCCACATTACGATATTCTGGTGAACGCTGCCCACATTACGATTGTCTGGTGAATGCTGCCCACGTTACAATTTTCTGGTGACTGCTGCTCACGTTACTATTTTCTGGTGACTGGTGCCCACATTACGATTTTCTGGTGAACTCTGCCCACATTACGATTTTCTGGCCCACATTACGATTGTCTGGTAAAATGCTGCCCACTTTACAATTAATTTACAGTGAAACGCTGCCCCATTACGATTATTTGGCACCTATGGGGGGGCCCCATCCAAATATTCGCAGGTGGGCCCAGTGATTTCTAGTTACGCCCCTGTACGCACCTTTAGTCTGTTTGTCTTCAGCAAACTTGTGCATCATTCATGTAATGTCTGTGACGTCTGAGCACTCACAGGCTGTCCCTCCTCCACCCCTTCAATCTCTGCAGCATTGCTGCCAGCACTCATACGTCTATTTGCAAAACACAACCTCTGGCTATGACGCCGTGCATGTTCACTCAACTTCATGGTTACATAGTTATTTTGGCTGAAAAAAGGCATATGTCCATCGAGTTCAACCAGAGAACAAAGCACACACCAGCCTACTCCCTCACATATCCCTGTTGATCCAGAGGAAGGCGAAAAAATCCTTACAAGTCACGGTTCAATTAGCCCCAAAGGGGAAAAAATTCCTTCCCGACTGCAGATGGCAATCAGATAACATCCCTGGATCAACATCATTAGGCATTACCTAGTAATTGTAGCCATGGAGGTCTTTCAACGCAAGGAAGCATCTAAGCCCCCTTTAAATGCAGGTATAGAGTTTGCCATAACGACATCCTGTGGCAATGCATTCCACATCTTAATCACTCTTACTGTAAAGAACCCTTTCTTAAATAAATGGTTAAAATGTTTTTCCTCCATGCGCAGATCATGTCCTTCTTTGTTCGAATTTCCTCTTGGACAAAATGTTGCCATTATTTATTTAGGGGTGTACTCACAGTGGGTTAGACTTTAATTGTTGTGTGTTATTTTTATTGAAAAGCAAATTTATACTGTTATAAAAGCTGTATACTGTCTACTTTACATTGTATCAAAGTGTCATATCTTCATTGCTGTCCCATGAAAAGATGAAATATTTACTAAATATTTACAAAAATGTTTGAGGTATACTCACTTTTGTGATATACTGTACATATAAGACAAATATTTCTCCAAGTGTAAAATGCACTATATATTACTTTTTTAAATGTCACTCTCACTTACAAAGTTTGTAAAAGCCTGAAAAATCCATCATGGAGTATTCTCAAAATATCCTTAAAGAGAACCTGAGGTGGGTTTGAAGAATATCATCTGCATACAGATGCTGGATCTGCCTATACAGCCCAGCCTTTGTTGCTATCCCAAACCCCCCTAAGGTCCCCCTGCACTCTGCAATCCCTCATAAATCACAGCCACGCTGCTGACAAACAGCTTGTCAGAGCTGGCTGTGTTTATCTCTATAGTGTCAGTCTGCTGCTCTCCCCGCCTCCTGCAGAACTCCAGTCCCCGCCTGCATCCCTTCCCTCCCTGCTGATTGGAGGGAAGGGACGGGGGCAGGGACCGGAGCTATGCAGGAGGCGGGGGAGCAGCTGAGACTGACACTACAGATGTAAACACAGCCTCACAGCATGGCTGTGATTTATGAGGGATTGCAGAGTGCAGGGGGACCTTAGTGGGGTTTGGGATAGCAACAGAGGCTGGGCTGTATAGGCAGATCCAGCCTCTGTATGCAGATAACATTCTTTAAACACACCTCGGGTTCTCTTTAAAGCGGAATGAAACCCAGCATTTCTATTATATAATATTATATTATATACAATCAGCATTTTTTTTTACTAGAACAGCATTCAAAGGGTTAATACAGGCCTTAGAAGCTCCCCTGCAGGGAAAGCTGGAGGAATAGGAAAGTGTAGATAATGTTATCTTGTGTTTAATTGTATCAAGTGAGGAATGTAAACAAACCCTTCTCTGACACTGCCAGGTCTCCTAAAGACATTGAGACAATCAGAAAGCATCAGAAAGCATTTATGCTTATGTTAGACGATGAATAAAGCAGTTATGAATAAAATGCAAAGTAAGCTCTCCGAGAAAAAAAAGTGTACTTTGGGAACGTATAATTCTAAATGAATAATAATACTTATGCACAAAAGCAAATATGTTAACCGGATGGATTGGCTTATAAAAAGTAGGAAAACATGTTTTTATTGAATATTATGTCAGGGTTTTATACCGCTTTCAAGTCCCTTTCACACATAACAGAATTTGGGGTTGATTCACTAAACAGCACTAGTGAATAACGCTATAGCGCTACATGAATTACGCACATTATTGCACATGTAAAACGTAATGCACGATAAAAATCACACAGCCCGCGGTATAACTACACAAAGCACGGTAGGGATACACATCGCGCATTACAAATGCACAGCGCGTTACAACTAGATAGCGCTCATTACTTTAAGTGCATAGAAGTTTACGTGTGTAATGTTAACATTTGACAGCTGTTTGCCTATATAAGCTTCGCTCAACAGCATTTGCTTCAGAATAGTTTGAGACTGGGCAAGTAAATGTTATTTGTTTCTATGTGTCCTGTACATTTTTCAGCTGTTTTTGGCATATGTGTATTTTTTCATTGTTTTTTAAAGTAGTAATTCAATTGTGTTGGTCATATGTACAATGCCAAGCAACCATAGCTGGGGACACTGTGAAGCTGCAGCATACTGCTGGGGACACTGTGAAGCTGTGACACAGTGTGTGCTGGAGCTGACATAGAGGTAAAGGGGACAATCAGAAATAAATATATGGATCAAGCCATCTCCGCAGAATTTGCGGAGAAGGGACATAGAGTAGAGGCGTTAAAATTTCAGGTTTTACAACAGGTCCCTCATCCTAGGAGGAGAGGCGATAGGTTAAAATTGTTACTAAAAGCGGAAGCAAGGTGGATCAAACATTTGGGGACCTTGGCCCCTACTAGTCTTAATAGGGAATATGAACTGTTTCCCGTTTTATAATGTATGTATAATTGGGGCTGGTTCATGCTGCAGCTGGTCTCACTTCTTTTTAAGTCAAACATTTTGATTGTCTAAATAGCATTTTTATTATTTTTGTCCACTTAGATTCTTTTTGAAAGATGGAGTAATCAGGAGATTCCCAATTCCATCTGCATTACCTTGCACATGGACGGCCTTTGTGTGAGTAATATTGCATTTCACTAAGCGCCCATTCGGCTTGAGGGGTATTTAAGGTATATGCTTCCTTTAATAGTGGCAGATGGATAGCTTGGTGATGGACAGTAGTTGGCCGCAATTTTCTTTGGGAACATTTAAAGTAGTTATACCCTTTTGTGTTGTCTCTAGATGGCGATATGTGGTTCCCCTAAGGTGGAATGCATATATCGCCTGTATATGTAGTTACGTATATGGAAGCCACATGTAAGCCATGGTTGGCCGCATTATACACGGCTTTCTGTATTGAATTTAAAGTGCTTGCGTATATATTTTTACGCATTGTATGCGTATTCATGCGAGATTAGTTTTTTACATGATGTCATCTATACACGCCTACCAGAAGGTGGAAGTGGCTAAAAATGGATGATTCAGCTATGTTTTGCTAAATGGAGGCGGCGGTTTTTAGTTCTATGGGCGGTGACAAGGTTCCCCATCAAGGCTGTTTATGGTACAGGTGTGCAAGGTGGGTGGACTTGCCTGTATTTCTCCATCAGGTCCTCTCTATAGGTGATTGGTTATCTGAGGGGTGGGGTGGATTATATAAGGATGTAGTTGCAATGGCGCTTGTCATGCTATCATTTGACAAACAGCGGTTAGCCGCTCGAAATGGCGACAGTCCGTTGTGAGCAGACCTGGCCGCAGCATGGACATAGCTCCTTCCATTGAGTGTGTCCTCTACCTTCTGCTTGCAGCAAGAGCTATAAATACTACTAAGAACTGTAGTTACATCCTGTATTGTGGCTGGATGTCCGGGTTGATGTTGTTCACATTGTGCAAGTGAATAAATCTACAGTTGGAACTATCTTGTGCTGGTCATCTCTACTATTGGATTCTACAAGTCTGTGGCAGCCACGCAAACTAGACCGTGCCCTACCAAGGCAAGTGAGGTGTGCTGTCTGAGGAGGAGGACGCACATGAACATAGTGCACAAACAAATGAGTTGTAAGAGGCCATACAGATGGAGGCAAAAGATGGGGAAAAGATTTCTAATATCTACTCTTACAAGACATGACAGAAAACCAGTGGCGGTGCTACACTAGGGCAAGCTGGGGCACAGCCCTACCCCCCTTCACTTGGGAATTGCTGTGCCCTCCTCACTGACCCCCAATCCCCCCATAACATACAGTTAACTGTTTACAGGCTCTTTAGGTTCCATAAAAAACAAACAAGAGCACCCATAGTGTTTTACCCACTCCCCTTAGCCCAGCTTGTAGAGCTGATTGAAGTGTGCATGCTAGGTACCTCTTTAGTTACCTTTTCTTTCATGATAGCATCATCATTTGTACTACCTGCTCTGCTCAAAAACCTATGTGTTCTGTTTGTGATGTTTAGGTTCGGGTTCTGTCATTTATGGACTAATTAGCCTTAATTTTATCACCTAGGTTAGGAAAATGAAATTGAAAAAAGGCCATACAAACCAGAGGCGTAGCTAGGGTTTTCAGCGCCCGGGGACAAAGACTATTAATGCGCCCCCTAAGGTGAAGGGTCGTGACTAAATGTGGGCGTGGTTATGGGTGCTCCACATTTGGTCACGCCCCTTCAAATGTACATGGAGGTTAGCAGGCTTACGCTTACCCACCCTCCCTCAGTATGTACCTTCCAGCATGTTCCAAGACAAATTCAGCAATCATGAGCCCCCCGCATCAAGACAAATTCTGCAATCATGAGCAAACATGAGGCCCCCAACATGACCAACTCAGCAATCATGAGGCCCCCAACAAGACAAATTTAGCAATCCTGAGGCCCCCAACAAGACAAATTCAGCAATCATGAGGCCCCTAACAAGACAAATTCAGCAATCATGAGGCCCCTAACAAGACAAATTCAGCGATCTTGAGGCCCCCAACAAATCATGAGGCCCCCAACAAGACAAATTCAGTAACCATGAGGCCCCCAACAAGACAAATTCAGCAGTCATGAGGCACATAAATAGACAGCATTTCACATAAATAGGCAGAATGTCCCCTTAATATGGTAGACATAGACACCTCTCACCTGGCAGCAGTTCCCCAAAATACACTCAATCTGACAGCAGTGCTTCCCCAAAAATAGGTAGCCCCAGGTCTATAGGTGTCCCCAGAATAGGTGGCCAGCAGTATAGATGTCCCCAGAACAGGTAGCCAGGGGTAGAGATGTCCACAGAACAGGTAGCTAGGGGTATATGTGCCCAGTATATGTAGGCAGGGGTATGTGTCCCCAGTATATGTAGCCAGAGGTATATGTGCCCAGTATATGTAGCCAGGGGTATATATGCCCAGTATATGTAGCCAGGGGTATATGTACCCAGTATATGTAGTTAGGAGTATATGTGCCCAGTATATGTAGACAGGGGTATATGTGCCCAGAGTAGGTAGCAAGGGGTATATGTGCCCAGAGTAGGTAGCCAGGGGTATATGCCCAGTATATGTAGTTAGGAGTATATGTGCCCAGTATATGTAGGCAGGGGTATATGTGCCCAGAGTAGGTAGCCAGGGGTATATGTGCCCAGAGTAGGTAGCCAGGGGTATATTTGCCCAGAGTAGGTAGCCAGGGGTATATGCCCAGTATATGTAGGCAGGGGTATATGTGCCCAGAGTAGGTAGCCAGGGGTATATGAGCCCAGAGTAGGTAGCCAGGGGTATATGTGCCCAGAGTAGGTAGCCAGGGGTATATGCCCAGTATATGTAGTTAGAGGTATATGTGCCCAATATATGTAGGCAGGGGTATATGTGCCCAGACTAGGTAGCCAGGGGTATATGTGCCCAGAGTAGGTAGCCAGGGGTATATGCCCAGTATATGTAGTTAGGAGTATATGTGCCCAGTATATGTAGGCAGGGGTATATGTGCCCAGAGTAGGTAGCCAGGGGTATATGTGCCCTGAGTAGGTAGCCAGGGGTATATGTGCCCAGAGTAGGTAGCCAGGGGTACATGCCCAGTCTATGTAGGCAGGGGTATATGTGCCCAGAGTAGGTAGCCAGGGGTATATGTGCCCAGAGTAGGTAGCCAGGGGTATATGTGCCCAGAGTAGGTAGCCAGGGGTATATGCCCAGTATATGTAGTTAGGGGTATATGTGCCCAATATATGTAGGCAGGGGTATATGTGCCCAGAGTAGGTAGCCAGGGGTATATGTGCCCAGAGTAGGTAGCCAGGGGTAAATGTGCCCTGAGTAGGTAGCCAGGGGTATATGTGCCCAGAGTAGGTAGCCAGGGGTATATGTCCAGTATATGTAGGCAGGGGTATATGTGCCCAGAGTAGGTAGCCAGGGGTATATGTGCCCAGAGTAGGTAGCCAGGGGTATATGTGCCCAGAGTAGGTAGCCAGGGGTATATGTGCCCAGAGTAGGTAGCCAGGGGTATATGCCCAGTATATGTAGTTAGGGGTGTATGTGCCCAATATATGTAGGCAGGGGTATATGTGCCCAGAGTAGGTAGCCAGGGGTATATGTGCCCAGAGTAGGTAGCCAGGGGTATATGTGCCCAGAGTAGGTAGCCAGGGGTATATGTGCCCAGAGTAGGTAGCCAGGGGTATATATGCCCAGTATATGTAGTTAGGGGTATATGTGCCCAATATATGTAGGCAGGGGTATATGTGCCCAGAGTAGGTAGCCAGGGGTATATGTGCCCAGAGTAGGTAGCCAGGGGTATATGTGCCCTGAGTAGGTAGCCAGGGGTATATGTGCCCAGAATAGGTAGCCAGGGGTATATGTGCCCAGAGTAGGTAGCCAGGGGTATATGCTCAGTATATGTAGTTAGGGGTATATGTGCCCAATATATGTAGGCAGGGGTATATGTGCCCAGAGTAGGTAGCCAGGGGTATATGTGCCCTGAGTAGGTAGCCAGGGGTATATGTGCCCAGAGTAGGTAGCCAGGGGTATATGCCCAGTATATGTAGGCAGGGGTATATGTGCCCAGAGTAGGTAGCCAGGGGTATATGTGCCAAGAGTAGGTAGCCAGGGGTATGTGCCCAGTATATGTAGGCAGGGGTATATGTGCCCAATATATGTAGGCAGGGGTATATGTGCCCAGAGTAGGTAGCCAGGGGTATATGTGCCCAGAGTAGGTAGCCAGGGGTATATGTGCCCTGAGTAGGTAGCCAGGGGTATATGTGCCCAGAGTAGGTAGCCAGGAGTATATGTCCAGTATATGTAGGCAGGGGTATATGTGCCCAGAGTAGGTAGCCAGGGGCATATGTGCCCAGAGTAGGTAGCCAGGGGTATATGCCCAGTATATGTAGGCAGGGGTATATGTGCCCAGAGTAGGTAGCCAGGGGTATATGTGCCAAGAGTAGGTAGCCAGGGGTATGTGCCCAGTATATGTAGGCAGGGGTATATGTGCCCAATATATGTAGGCAGGGGTATATGTGCCCAGAGTAGGTAGCCAGGGGTATATGTGCCCAGAGTAGGTAGCCAGGGGTATATGTGCCCTGAGTAGGTAGCCAGGGGTATATGTGCCCAGAGTAGGTAGCCAGGAGTATATGTCCAGTATATGTAGGCAGGGGTATATGTGCCCAGAGTAGGTAGCCAGGGGTATATGTGCCCAGAGTAGGTAGCCAGGGGTATATGTGCCCAGAGTAGGTAGCCAGGGGTATATGCCCAGTATATGTAGTTAGGGGTATATGTGCCCAATATATGTAGGCAGGGGTATATGTGCCCAGAGTAGGTAGCCAGGGGTATATGTGCCCAGAGTAGGTAGCCAGGGATATATGTGCCCAGAGTAGGTAGCCAGGGGTATATGTGCCCAGAGTAGGTAGCCAGGGGTATATATGCCCAGTATATGTAGTTAGGGGTATATGTGCCCAATATATGTAGGCAGGGGTATATGTGCCCAGAGTAGGTAGCCAGGGGTATATGTGCCCAGAGTAGGTAGCCAGGGGTATATGTGCCCAGAGTAGGTAGCCAGGGGTATATGTGCCCAGAGTAGGTAGCCAGGGGTATATGTGCCCAGAGTAGGTAGCCAGGGGTATATGCTCAGTATATGTAGTTAGGGGTATATGTGCCCAATATATGTAGGCAGGGGTATATGTGCCCAGAGTAGGTAGCCAGGGGTATATGTGCCCAGAGTAGGTAGCCAGGGGTATATGCCCAGTATATGTAGGCAGGGGTATATGTGCCCAGAGTAGGTAGCAAGGGGTATATGTGCCCAGAGTAGGTAGCCAAGGGTATGTGCCCAGTATATGTAGGCAGGGGTATATGTGCCCAGAGTAGGTAGCCAGGTCAGGTGTCCCCCTCCCCAGCAGGAGGGGAGCAGCGCAGAGAAGAGGAAGAGCTGCTCTCCCTCCCTCGCTGTCCCCTCCAATGTCCGGGTGGCTGGCAGCGGCGGGCGGAACTTACCTCCGTCTCGTCGCAGCGCCGGATGGATCTGCCACTACTCTGGTCTGGTCCAGACCAGAGCAGCGGCTGCGCACCCGAACTTCCGGCCGGCGCTGGAGCGAGACGGAGGTGAGTTCCGCCCGCCGCTGCCAGCCACCCGGACATTGGAGAGGACAGCGAGGGAGGGAGAGCACCTAAGGTGAGGGAAGGAGGGGGGAGATGGCCCCCCTTCCCCACCGTCCGCACAGCTCTCCCTCTTCTCTGCGCTGCTCCCCTCCGCCGCAAAAAAAAAACCAAAAAAAAAACCCGCAGCTCAGCCAGGCGGAGGGCGCCCTTGGGGACCAGGCGCCCCGGGGCACTTGTCCTACCCTGACCCCCCCTAGCTCCGCGCCTGATACAAACATTGATTTTGATCAGTTTGAATGAATCTGCCATTGTTCATATATATCCAATCGATGCACTTTCAATCAACTTTGTGCTGTTTGATTGGAAGTCTGATTGAACATGTTGGAAAATCTCTGTGTGATGGGGGCAGGGCAGTAGTGGTGGGGGATTGATGGCCAACAGCTTTGCCCTGCATTGAGCAGTAGAGCACTTGCAGTTTGATTGAAGTTTGATAGAGTTCTGCTGGAACCTGTCAAAATTAAGCTGTGAATGAGTCAATCACTAAACAATCAAATTCAAGTAAAAAATGATTGCTGGGCATATGAGGTCATAATTGACCTGTGTATGGTAAGTAGGAATTTGCAAGCAAAATTGACACGTTCGGTCAAATCGGCCCCATTTTTGCTTAGCCTGACAAACTCAACAGTCAAGTTTGCCATGTGGCAGGCTTGGGTAACAATGAGGAAGTACACAGGGCAATAAAAGTTTTTTTCCATGTAAATGGTAAAATAGTTGATCTTACATCAGTCATGAACTCCCACCCAGGGCCGGTTTAAGCAACAATGGGGCCCCAGGGCAAAATAAACCTGGGGGGCCTCCCCAACATATACCCCGGAACAAAAATCGGGATTAAGGGACCTTTTTTGCAGCTGGTATAGTCAGGGTTTGAAGCCCCAATCGGTCGGAGCTCCCCATTCTGGCTATATCCCAGCCTGCATGAGGGACAAGGGGTTAAAAAGTTTCAGGAGGGGGGACCCGACATAATTTTTTTTAAAAAAAAATTGCCACACTCTAAACATAAAAAAAAAATTGGGAAAATAGGGAAAAATGCCAGGGATCTTCATACAGCCATATTGCGGCTGTATAGCGATCCCTGGCCAAAGCACTGCGGCTGCTTATAGACTCCCTGGAAACCCCGTCAGGAAATTTATTGCGCTTTCGTTTGATGCATGTAAAATTACACTACCGTTAGGTTTGCTACTAAAAGTGACATTTACTGCATTTAAAAGTATACTTTTTTCCTTCTAAACTTTAAAATCGATTTTCTCAAAAACAATAAGGTCTTTTTGAAAAATTGTTTTTCCTCTTATTCCTAATGATCTCCTTAACATATCCTGCAAATTTAGGGTTTCTAGCATTTAAGGTGGATTTGCTATTAACCATTAAAGTCGGCAGGTTTTTAAATGTGTATTTTTTTTTCCTTTGAAACTTTCAAATCGATTTTCTCAAAAACTATAAGGCCGATTTGAACATTTTTTTTTCCTCTTGTAGCCACTGGGGGCCCCTACAAGCTCTGGGGCCCTGGGGCAGCTGCCTCCTTTGCCTTAATGGTAGCGCCGGCCCTGCTCCCACCTTATCGATGTTAGCATGATTATTTTGTGATTGACAAAAAAGAACCAGCATTGCTGTTCACTATTCCATTTAACACTAGACAGATTTAAAATATAATTTACATTTACGATCGATTTGAGGTTTTGTCTAATTTAATGTCTAACTGAGGAAAATAATTCTATAGTGTATAGCTACTTTAAGCATAGTTATTTTATAATGGACAAAAAAATTGTAATCGATTAGATGTTGTCTCTTTGCTTCTTTATTCTAATGCTAGATGTGTAAATGTGCATACACATGTCAAATTTTTCCAAATGACCGGCTGTTTGGACGTTTGAAGGTCCGGTCGTTTGGATGTCAAATCGGGCGTGTGTACGGTCGCTTGGCTGATCGTTCAAATCCAGTCTTATCAGGTGAACGGCCAATCGTATACACGCCCGATTTGACGTCCAAATGACCGGTCATTTGGAAAATCCGACGTGTGTATGCACCTTAAGACCAATCTGAAGACAATGCCACTTATCTCTAATGGCTAGGCCATCAATCAGCAAGGCCAATAACAACCCATAACTCTCTCAGCTGTCCACTCCTTCAGAGGTGCTTGAGAAGGAAGGCTGAAGGCGGTAAAAATATATTTTAGACAAATAATGTACACAATTAAAGACAGACTTGATGGCCAATAGGTGCCTGCATATGTTCTAAAGAGGACAAAAAGTTCCCACGTGACAGCTGAGGACTAAGGGAACCACAGTTGTAGTGACTGTTGTATACCATAAAGGGGAGTTATCAACAGGGCCAGTTCTACAATTTTTGCTGCCTGAGGCAAACGTATGAGGATTTAAAAACAAAATCACAGCTACAGTACATTCTGTGGAATGAGACACTCTCTGGTGCAAATTCAGCAATTGTTTCGATGTCCATACAGCAGGTGGGGGGCACACAGAACATTTATAATTATTGTGACTGAACATTAAGGGCGCATTCACAGTGGGACGTTATTGTCCTGTGTTACAGAATCATTACAACGCAGGTTAGCGCCCTGTAATGTTAAGCCTATGCGGCATTCACAGTGCAACATTAACGTCGCGTTGTAAATTTTGCATTATTGTAACTGACTGCTTGCAGTGCGTTGCCTCTAAGCAGACTTTAAAAAGATACAGAGAGGCATACTTTTTATTGCCTGTATGCTCCACTGTATCTACTGTATGCAACGGTAATGCAGCGTTAATGTGCGTTACCACCTTTTTTGTGTTGCGTTGTAATCCTGTGTTGCAACTTTAACGTTGCATTAAAACACAACATCCCACTGTTAATATGCCTTAAGGATTTACTTAACCACTTAAGGACCACAGGCTTTCGAATCTGGCCTCTGGGAGACTGATGTCACTCAAGCAGAGATGTGCGCACATCTGCGCGTGTGATCTCCTGCTAAACCCCCCCCCCAGTACTTGACGCCAACTGGTGTTACGCGGTCCTGGGGCTGCGGTCGGGAGGGGGTTAATACTTTGAAATTTGTTTTGTAACTGTAAAACTTTTTTATTAGATATAATTATTTAAAATTTGCTCATTCTATTTGAAGAACGTTTGAGATTCATCATCATTTCATACATGTCACGGACGGTTGCGGGGCCGCAGGCGCGTCCTGTAACCGCCCGTGAAGAAAAGCGATCGCACTCGATTCTCTGCATCGATTGCACTTCAAATCGATACAATCTGGGTTGAGTGTGTAGGGGCAGCTGAAGTCCTTTTCTCAGCAGAGAGATAGCACCAGCCCAACTGCTGGATGGCTCTTTTGATATGCTAATGAGCCTGGGCCCAGAGAGTCCCTGGCTTCAAGCTGTGCTGATGGCCCATCCATCAGGTATAGACCATGACAGAAGCAATCTAGTTGGGAGAAAAGCCAGACCCACCGGCTCCCTCCCAGCAGGGGAGCTGACACCTAGCTAGCTGCCCCAAACTTTAAAGAGCCTTTGCCTGGGAATGACCTGCTATCAATCCCAAATGTAGATCATATTCCATAAACGGCTATATGTATCATATTTTCTGTGTTGCCAGGCTGGCAGACCCTCCAAACTAACAGAGCATGTAGGGCCTGGTCTGCCGTTGGTTCTGAGAACATTTCAGAACCTTCTGAGGTAAAGACTGCCCGTTAGGCAGTTCAACAGTGCCCTAATGATACCACAGGGGTCCCACCCCTCATGTTTGGTATCAGGCTGCTGGGTACATCGAGGCAGACCTGAAAATATTAGTAAATCTGCCCTGACCTGTACGGTTCTGTGAGATAGAGCTCATATATGGTTAAGGTATGATTTCTGGTTCCTAGGACAAGGGGAGGGCTCATCTCATGTTCTAAGGGGGTGTGTGGGCCCGCCCTCACTCCCTCCTACTGAATCAGGGGCATAAGAATGGCAGAGGAGCCAAACTCAGTGTCCTCCACCCTGAAACATCTTGAACTCATCGGTGCCAGCTTGAGGATATGCTGGCATCCATCTGATCTGAACTCTGAACTTTGATTGAAACCAAGAACTTTACAAGTTTTCCCACTAAAGGACATCTTTCCAGGAACTAAGTATTTTTCTCCCTTCTTTTATTTTTTATACTGGCTATTACTGTTTTAATAATTGTTGATTTTAATAATTGTCTGTATATATTAATTATTTATATTGCTGTGAATAAAAGACTTCCTCCAAGTCATTCACTGTTCCGCTACCCTGCTTATCAGCACACACAGAACTGATCCCGGGTCTCTGAAGATACGCTACTGTTTGTTTATTGTTGGCTAGACAGAATACCGTGTGTTTAACCGTTTTATTCGCAGGACTAGTCAGTCAGTAACTCGGGTCCACTGGCCCATACCAGTGGTGGTGGCAGATACCGTGGAATCGTGTGTACGTTGTAATTACCCGTGTCTCACAGGCTCCCTTCTGAGTTGTCTGCGGCTAATTCTTAATGGTTCCTGCCCATTGACTGCGACCAGAGTTCGCACGATCCGTGCGCTGGCACCGTTTAGAAGGCTAAGTGCGGTCAGCCACTAGGGCTCCTGTGACAGTGGTGGCAGCGGTGGGATCTGTGTTGTGCTGAAAGTATCTAAGATAGCGCTAGCGCTATCAAGAAACGAACTAATTCGTTGGTGTAGCTGGAAGGCAATATATTTTTTATATATACAGAGAGACTGTGTAGCCAGTACCCCTCCCCAAAAGTTTTATTTTATTTGGCGTGGAAATGTCCGGGAACTACAAGAAAATGTGCCTGGCGGACCTGCAAAATCTTTGCCAAGAGAGAGGCATTGATGTCGGCAGCAAGAAACAAGGGGACCTGGTAACGGAATTGTTTCAATGGGATACCCAGCAACTGCGGGAGCCGGGAGTGTCCGCTGAAGTGGCTACCAGCCCATCTGACAATCGAGGGGAACCAGAGACTGAGACTCCTGACCGTACAGAGGTTGTGCATCCTGAGGGCCCTGCATCAACAGTTACGCAGGAGAATGTCAGTGTGGACCCCAATCCCAGAGTTCCTGAAGGTACTCGCCTGGAACAGGCCAGTACTGGACTGTCCGTTTGTACTGACCCGGTAATGCAGCAGGCATTACGAAAGCTGATGGAGACTGACGTGGAAAAGTACATGCAGTACATGGAAGCCCGCGAGGAGCGGGAACGCCAATCTGCAGAACGCAAGGCTGCTGCTGCAGAACGCCACGCGGAGAGGGATGCCGCTGAGCGAGAACGGGAGCGCCAACGACAGCATGAGCTAAACATGGCAAAAGTGCAACAGGCCAGCCGGAGTTCACCGCCCAGCCTCCCTGCTGAAGGAGCTGCACCACCCGTAAGTGCAAAATTTAAATTTGCTAATATTGAGAAAGACACAGACATTGACTTGTTCTTGCGATCTTTCGAAAAAGCATGCCGTCAGTATCGTCTGTCCCAAGACCAGTGGGCCAGGCATCTGACACCGTTGCTGCACTACAAAGCGCTTGATGCCTTCGCAGAATTGCCTGCGGAGAAGGATAATGATTATGCTGCTATAAAAGACGCTATCATCACTAAGTACCAGCTGACGCCAGAAGCCTATCGGAAAAAGTTCAGGGCCTGGCAGAAAAAGTCTTCTGATTCGTACCGAGATGTGGTCAGCAGCTTGCTCACCACACTCCGCCAGTGGACTCTAGGCCTCGCCAAAGGGTCTTATGGCGTCCTGGAGGACTTGATAGTCCTCGAACAATCTCTGAACATTTGCCCTCCTGATGTACGACAGTTTGTGTTAGAACGCAGGCCGGCTTCAGCCACTGTCGCTGCAGACCTTGCTGAGACTTTTGCAACTACCCGGGTGGCTGATACCCGCAGAACTGCCCCATCCAGCTGGAGAGGAGGTCAGCCCAATACCTCGGCAGACTCTCCTGCCCCTGTGAGCCATCAGCCACAGAGGCCACCCAGCGCAGCTGCTGCACCCAGGCCTGCAGCCCCTGGAGGGGTCACCTGTCACTACTGCCGCCAGCCCGGACACATGAAATTCGACTGTCCGGAGCGGACACAGACACATGCAGCACCTGTACCTCACCCACAGCAGAGGCAACCCGCCAGCGAACCACAGCCTGGATCATCAGATTTTGTCCTGTTTGCCCGCGGAAAGGAAATCCGCGACCGAACCGACCAGCAGCAACTTGTTAGAGTGAACGGCAAAGTTGTCACCGGATTCCGAGACACCGGAGCTGACATTACGTTAGTTCACTCACACCTTGTGCCAAAGGAGAGCATCAGCCCCAGCCGATCCCTTGCCCTTACTGGAGTAGAGGGCACCCTTTTTCACATAGCCCACGCGAGAGTGAAGCTGGATTAAGGGAGGAGGGGTCCACGAAAGGGTTGTTGGGGTTATGAAGGATCTCCCAGTCCCTGTGTTGCTGGGGACTGATTTGGGCAAGCTTGTGTCCTACTATGAACCTGCCACGACCGCCTTGTCGCTCACGGAAGGAGACGGACTCTCCACCCACCACCAGGTACTTTATACACTTGGGGGAGCACCAGGGGGAGGTGGGTTGAATGTGCCCAGTTCAGGGGTACCAGGTTCAATAGTGCCTGCTTCAAAGGCACCTGAGTTTGAGGTACAGACTGTCTGTTGTGATGATGCTGTAACTGTACCTGAGTTTACTGTACAACCTGTCTGTAATGAAAAAATGTCTATACCTGTCAATGTCATTACTGCATGCAACGATGATTTGAGTAATGTCCGTCTGTGCCATTCTGACAGTGTACCTGTGCTAGCAGTACCGCGCAGCTGCACTGCTCAGAACCCGAGCTCAGAACAGGTGGAGGGGGTTCCGGCCTCCTCCCCCTCCTCTGACCGCAGGGATGAGACCTTTCAGCCGCTGGCCTCGTGTGACATGAGCCAGTTGGCTGAAACTGACAGCGCCGTATTCTCAGCCGCACTACAAAGTGACCCAAGTCTGGAGGTGCTCAGGCAGCAAGCCTCTGATCCCCTCGCAGACGGGGCCGCTTTCAAGGTGTACTGGGAAGGTGGGAGACTGTACAGTGAGTCTGTACAGCCCCCTACAAGTAGATCCCACGCGAATACCAAATGGCTTGTGGTCCCGAGTGCGTTCAGGGGACATGTGCTGAAATCCGCACCTGGTAATCCTCTGACAGGGCACTCAGGGGTCCGCAAGACACTTGCCGGTATTCGGAACCAGTTTTATTGGCCCCGGATGAACAGGGATGTAGCAAACTACTGCGGAGCATGTGCCGTCTGTCAGGAGCTGGGAAGGTCCAGGGATTCCCGCGGGGTTCCCTTAGGTCCACAGCCACTTAGCAGGGGAACCCTGCGTGGGCTGGCTGTTGACCTAACCAACCCACTGCCCGTTGTCAGCAGTCCCGGCAGACACCACGTCCGACTGCAGTGGCGCAAACGCCCTGTCCAGAACGGTCCACGTCGGGTCAACCCTGAGGGTAGCAGACCGCGACCGGTCCAGGGGAACCGAGCCACAGGCTCCAATAGGTTTTCCCGCCGCACCGGCAACCCGAGACCCGTCAGCCAGGTTGGCCGACACGCAGCGGGCAGCCGACACCAGAACGCCGACGGACTATCCCGTTGCAACGGGGAACTAGATCAGATATCGCAGGTTAGCGGCAACGACACACATCTTGCTGATGCATGTCTATCTGCCTTCTCCCCAGGGGGGGCTGTCACGGACGGTTGCGGGGCCGCAGGCGCGTCCTGTAACCGCCCGTGAAGAAAAGCGATCGCACTCGATTCTCTGCATCGATTGCGCTTCAAATCGATACAATCTGGGTTGAGTGTGTAGGGGCAGCTGAAGTCCTTTTCTCAGCAGAGAGATAGCACCAGCCCAACTGCTGGATGGCTCTTTTGATATGCTAATGAGCCTGGGCCCAGAGAGTCCCTGGCTTCAAGCTGTGCTGATGGCCCATCCATCAGGTATAGACCATGACAGAAGCAATCTAGTTGGGAGAAAAGCCAGATCCTCCGGCTCCCTCCCAGCAGGGGAGCTGACACCTAGCTAGCTGCCCCAAACTTCAAAGAGCCTTTGCCTGGGAATGACCTGCTATCAATCCCAAATGTAGATCATATTCCATAAACGGCTATATGTATCATATTTTCTGTGTTGCCAGGCTGGCAGACCCTCCAAACTAACAGAGCATGTAGGGCCCGGTCTGGCGTTGGTTCTGAGAACATTTCAGAACCTTCTGAGGTAAAGACTGCCCGTTAGGCAGTTCAACAGTGCCCTAATGATACCACAGGGGTCCCACCCCTCATGTTTGGTATCAAGGTGCTGGGTACATCGAGGCAGACCTGAAAATATTAGTAAATCTGCCCTGACCTGTACGGTTCTGTGAGATAGAGCCCATATATGGTTAAGGTATGATTTCTGGTTCCCAGGACAAGGGGAGGACTCATCTCATGTTCTAAGGGGGTGTGTGGGCCCGCCCTCACTCCCTCCTACTGAATCAGGGGCATAAGAATGGCAGAGGAGCCAAACTCAGTGTCCTCCACCCTGAAACATCTTGAACTCATCGGTGCCAACTTGAGGATATGCTGGCATCCACCTGGTCTGAACTCTGAACTTTGATTGAAACCAAGAACTTTACAAGTTTTCCCACTAAAGGACATCTTTCCAGGAACTAAGTATTTTTCTCCCTTCTTTTATTTTTTATACTGGCTATTACTGTTTTAATAATTGTTGATTTTAATAATTGTCTGTATATATTAATTATTTATATTGCTGTGAATAAAAGACTTCCTCCAAGTCATTCACTGTTCCGCTACCCTGCTTTTCAGCACACACAGAACTGATCCCGAGTCTCTGAAGATACGCTACTGTTTGTTTGTTGTTTGGCTAGACAGAATACCGTGTGTTTAACCGTTTTATTCGCAGGACTAGTCAGTCAGTAACTCGGGTCCACTGGCCCATACCAGTGGTGGTGGCAGATACCGTGGAATCGTGTGTACGTTGTAATTACCCGTGTCTCACAGGCTCCCTTCTGAGTTGTCTGCGGCTAATTCTTAACAGTTCCTGCGCATTGACTGCGACCAGAGTTCGCACGATCCGTGCGCTGGCACCGTTTAGAAGGCTAAGTGCGGTCAGCCACTAGGGCTCCTGTGACAATACACAATAAATTGTTTAAAATGATTCAGACCTCAAGATGGTGCTATGTCATAGGCCATATTTTCTTTTCTACATTTATTATTGCAGTAAAATAAGTCTAACAAAGCAATGATATGGTAAATGCAGTATGATACATCCCAAATTACAAAGCCATGAGCAATAAGCGCAGTTTAGAGCACAGGGATATAATATTGGTCCGTACATCACAGCCTGTGCTTGTATTAAACGCTGATAAAAAGATACTCACTTCAGGTTAGATACATACCTATGTACTGTAGAGGGAAGGTTCTGGATAACATAGAGCCTTCCTGGTCCGTGGTCCATCTCGTTGTTCCAGCACCATCCCCCATTGAAGATATATGACCAGCTTTGTCTTCTTGATAAGTACCCACATCCATGAGTGCTTCTAAAGATGGACGTATCCATATTACACAAATGCCAGACTCCCGCGTGCACAGTACAGATGTGATCATCTTTGGAAGTACTCGGGGACATGAGTGCTTCTGAAGGCTACCCGAGGAGTGCTGAAGAGGTTGTCGACCTAGCAGGTTGAATAACTTTGATGATGAATGGGGATGGAACAACAGGATGAACCAACGATCGGGAAGGCTCTATAGCATCCCAATCTTACCCTGTATATAGGTGTGTATTTAACCTGAAGTGTGTTTCCTTTCTTCAGGTTCACTTTAACTGTTGTAGCTTGTGGAAGCATATGCCTCAAAATACCAGCACAATGAAGCTTGTGTTTATTTTTTTTATTACTAGCTGTAAACAGGTGGAATTTAAATATTGTTACTGAATAACTTTACCTTAAATGCCATTTGAATATTTTCCTCAGAATTTTCAGGGTGGCAAAGGACTGACATTCCAATTACATATTCTCTGAAATCTATTTTGCCATCTTTGTTCTTTAAAGAGAAAAACAAAAAAGCATACATTTTCATTAATGGGCATATTTATTTACCGTATACAGTATGTGTTGTTTATTGGATACAAAATATAGCAACATTCTCTAAATAATCGGTATTGTGTTTCAAATAAAAGCAATGCATTTTCTACACAAATATGACTTTTCAAGAACAAATATGGAATTAAACCAGTTGACCACTACGGGGTTTTTCTCCTTATGAACCAAAGCAATTTTCACCTTTCAGCGCTTCTCCCATTCATTCACCAATAACTTTATTACTTATTACAATGAAATTATCTATAGCTTGTTTTTTTTCGCCACCAGTTAGGCTTTCATTGAATAGTACATTTTGCTAAAAATTATTTTATTCTAAATGCATTTTAATGGGAATGCTAAGAAAAAAATGGGGAGAAAAAAAGCATTATTTCTCAGTTTTCAGCCATTATAGTTTTAAATTTAAAAGTGCTACCATGGAAAACCCACACATTTTGTTTACCCATTTGTACCAGTTATTACAATGTTTAAATTATGTCGCTAGTACAATGTATGGCGCCAAGATTTTTTTGGAATGAAAGGTGTATTTGTTTGTTTTGAGAAGATCAAATAATTACAAGCTCTTATTTACAAAAATAACAGTAATATACCCTCATGACAAACATATTTAACAAAGTTGAGTCCTTAACGTAATTATTTATGCATTTTTTTAAATGTCACTTTTTAATTTTTTAATTTTTTATACAAGTGTTTCATTTTGGTAACTATTAAAGAGGGGAAGGGTTAATTAATAGGATATTGTATTCATTTTGGGGTATGTAGGTGTAATTTTATTATTTGGCTACTAGCTTCCCCCCCAATTATTCCAATCTCATAGTCAAATACAGGCAAAAAGTCAGTACAGGAGGCATTATGAAAGTCCAAATCTAGACCAGGGTCAATTCAGGACGCAACAACAAGAATGGTCAGGTACAGGCTAAAGGTCAATATCTGGGTAATCAAATCACAAAGGTCAGTTCAAAGCACAGTTCGCAGCACCCAGCAACTTTTGAACGCTGGTTTTATGATGTCTCCTAATCACCCAGAGTCTGTTGGAATCACCCATGGTCCCTTTCTCAAGGCAATAGCAGTAGAGTATTGTATGTATTCTTCCTCTAGTTAACTTTTGAATGCTGGTTTTACAATGTCTCCTTGTCTGTAGTATGTGATGTTTAATAATGTCCAGTGTGTAAAAGCTGCCTGTTCTAATGCTGGGAATACACAATGAGTTTTTTTGGGCAGATAGAAGGCTCAATAGATAATTTCTGACAGGTCCAATCTGATTTTGATTCTGATTTTCTCATGGAAGTGAATGGAAATGAATCAGAAAATCTACAATGCGACCAATTTCATGTATCGATCGGACATGCAGCAAGATGTAGGGCCGACATTCCTGATAGGGTGCGTGGAAGTAACGGTGTGCAACATTGGGATGAATGATGGAACTCCCAGCGCTGTACCCCCAAGTGTAAAATGTGCCCCATGCAGTATACTTTACCTGTCGGTGTCCGTCACTGGATCCACACCCCAAGTCCTCCGTCCACATAGTTACATAGTTACATAGTTAATTTGGTTGAAAAAAGACATACGTCCATCGAGTTCAACCAGTACAAAGTACAACTCCAGCCCGTCCCCCACATACCCCTGTTGATCCAGAGGAAGGCGAAAAAACCCCCACAAGGCATGGTCCAATTAGCCCCTAAAGGGAAGAATTCCTTCCTGACGCCAGATGGCAATCAGATAAAATCCCTGGATCAACATCATAAACATGCCCCACATGGTTGCCTGTATATATGTTACACTGGCAACCACATGGGGCGCATGTATGCAGAGCCAACGGCGGACAATGACAGGTAAAGTATACTTCATGGGGTAACAGGGGGCACATTTTACATTAAGGGCCAGTGTCGTGGGCGGCGAGGCGGCTATGTGCAGCGTCAAAAGGCCAATTCCCAAGAGATTTAATGCTGAAATCGATTGGGAATTGGCCTGTGGTGTATAGGCCGGCAAAAGATCTCTGTCCTACCATATTCAATCCTAGGGAGCAGGGAGAGCGCAGGGAGAGCAGAATGACGGCTCTGACCGCTGCCGCTAAACTCCGATGCGGCGTTAAATACTATTCCCCCTCCAAGTTGTCGCGACTCGGAGGGAGATGTAATTCGGGGTCTGGCACCCGCCAGAGCCCCAAATTACCACTACGCGGGGCGCGCATCATAGCATTGCTGCTATGACGGTGCCCAGTTTTGGTGCTTGGTTCTCAGAGCCGCAAGCCGAAATTAACTGATCCGAGATCTGTCTCTTGTTCAATCTGCCCATACATCGTCTTATGTATGAGTACCTTTACTCTTTTTCTTCTAAGTTAGCTGATAAATGGTATCATCCTGATTCAAATGATCTTGCTTTCTCAAGGCAAAACAGACAATAAAGAATAGACAATCTGAGGATGGCCAGATACAAACATTAGAATGCTATAGTCACTGCAAGCAGCTGTAACAGCGGCTGCTGCTGGATTAAACTATAGCTCCAGGTTACTTTGCTAAGGCCCTTATTCACACCATGTCATTTTTTTCAAATTTTTCCAGAATTCATAAAAATCATTAAAACTAACAGTAAATCTGACATTAAATGTATTGGTTTATCCACTTCTGATGCCATTAGTGGAAAAAATAAAAAATTGTAGTATTCACTTATCACTTGTACTTTGTAAGATTTTTGTATTGAAGGAAAGCTATCTGTAAAAATATTATTTTAATATACAGGTGTCACACTTCAGGCCTTGAGGGCCAGATCCATGCCAGTATTTAGGATGGACTGAGAAAGAGAGGAATGTATTCTACCCAGGGGCGTAACAATAGACCCTGCAAAGGATGCTGCTGCAGGGGGGCCCAGAAGCCACTGAGGGCCCCATTCTGAGAGACTGACAACTAAGGAAAAGGAGAGGAAAAGCTTCTTCTATTCTCTGCACAATTGTTCTATTGACTGCATCTGCTCAGCCACTGATAACAAATCAAACAATCCTATTCTGTGTGCAGCAGGCTCTTCTGTACAAAGCCCAGACCCAACCTCTCTACCCCTCCCCAAGTGCTGTGTACTGTAGTGATGCTGGAGAAGTCTGCAGAGCCAGTTCTGCTCCATCAGAGATGGACAGAATGAATGTAATAAGCTGAGGCTAGGAGCACACTAGTCTGTCGGTTTTCTGCACACCATGTGGGCCAAAGGGGCCCCATGAAAAGTTTTGCAGGGGGGCCCTGTGATTTTTAGTTTCTGATTCTACCTGATGGACCACACCTTTCCTAATTCAGACCCATCAATTAATTTGAGCTGTGTCAAAAATGTGTGAGGACCTCTGCCCTCGTAGGACCGGTTGGACATCCCTCTTTTAATAGCTCTGTGAATAGGATCACTGTAACTATTGTTCAGCCTCTTGCTTTTGCTTTTGCTTTTACTTTATGAAACTTAAATAAGATGTCAATGTATTCTTACAGTGGCTTGCAAAAGTATTCGCCACAAACGCCTGTATACTGCCACAAACCTGAATCAATTTTATTGGAATTCCACATGAAAGACCAACACAAAGTGGTGTACACATGAGAAGTGGAACGAAAATCATACATGATTCCAAACATTTTTTTTACGAATAAATAACTGCAAAGTGAGGTGTGCGTAATTATTCGGCCCCCTTTGATCTGAGTGCAGTCAGTTGCCTATAGACATTGCCTGATGAGTGCTAATGACTAAATAGAGTGCACCTGTGTGTAATCTAATGTCAGTACAAATACAGCTGCTCTGTGAGGGCCTCAGAGGTTGTGTAAGAGAATATTGGGAGCAACAACATCATGAAGTCTAAAGAACACACCAGACAGGTCAGGGATAAAGTTATTGAGAAATGTAAAGCAGGCTTAGGCTACTAAAAGATTTCCAAAGCCTTGAACATCCCACGGAGCACTGTTCAAGCGATCATTCAGAAATGGAAGGAGTATGGCACAACTGTAAACAGGCCATACACCTAAACTCACATGCCAAACAAGGAGAGCGCTGATCAGAAATGCAGTCAAGAGGCCCATAGTGACTCTGGACAAGCTGCAGAGATCTACAGCTCAGGTGGGAGAATCTGTCCATAGGACAACTATTAGTCATGCACTGCACAAAGTTGGCCTTTATGGAAGAGTGGCAAGAAGAAAGCCATTGTTAACAGAAAAGCATAAGAAGTCCTGTTTGCAGTTTGCCACAAGCCATGTGGGGGACACAGCAAACATGTGGAAGAAGGTGCTCTGGTCAGATGAGACCAAAATGGAACTTTTTGGCCAAAATGCAAAACGCTATGTGTGGCGGAAAACTAACACTGCACATCACTCTGAACACACCATCCCCACTGTCAAATATGATGGTGGCAGCATCATGCTCTGGGGGTGCTTCTCTTCAGCAGGGACAGGGAAGCTGGTCAGAGTTGATGGGACGGTGGATGGAGCCAAATACAGGGCAATCTTGGAAGAAAACCTCTTGGAGTCTGCAAAAGACTTGAGACAGGGGTGAAGGTTCACCTTCCAGCAGGACAACCACCCTAAACATAAAGCCAGGGCAACAATGGCATGGTTTAAAACAAAACATATCCATGTGTTAGAATGGACCAGTCAAAGTCCAGATCTAAATCCAATCGAGAATCTGTGTCAAGATCTAAAAACTGCTGTTCACAAATGCTGTCCATCTAATCTGACTGAGCTGGAGCTGTTTTGCAAAGAAGAATGGGCAAGGATTTCAGTCTCTAGATGTGCAAAGCTGGTAGAGACATACCCTAAAAGACTGGCAACTGTAATCGCAGCAAAAGGTGGTTCTACAAAGTATTGACTCAGGGGGCCGAATAATTACGCACACCCCACTTTGCAGTTATTGATTTGTAAAAAATGTTTGGAATCATGTATGAGTTTCGTTTCACTTCTCACGTGTACACCACTTTCTATTGGTCTTTCACGTGGAATTCCAATAAAATTGATTCATGTTTGTGGCAGTAGTGTGACAAAATGTGGAAAACTTCAAGGGGGCCGAATACTTTTGCAAGCCACTGTAACTGCACAGATATAATTAACGGTACCACGGAAGCAGAGAATACCATGGGCTTGATTCACTAATGTGTGATAACTGCTATCACAGCAGTTATCACGTGAGCTGCCGTGCGCAAAGGTTATCGCGCGAACAGCGTTACTTCGCGTGATAATCAAAGGTTTGCGCGTGATCATGTGCGCTTTTCATGTAAAAAGCGCACATGATCACGCGCAAACCTTCGATCATCACATGAATGCACGCACGGCTTCGCTAATTACATGAAGTAACACTGTACGCACGCTAACCTTTGCACGCGGCAGCTTGCGTGATAACTGCTGTGATAGCAGTTATCACACATTAGTGAATCGAGCCCCATGTGTGATAGGGGATGAAAATGTAATACTCTCTTCCTGTATTAAACTGCTTAATTCAGTTTCCCTATAGTAGGCTCGACACATTTTTTTTAACTTGGTGATCAGTGCTGCAAGTTGCCACTGATCAACACAAATACTTGTGTAAAACTATACGTTTAATCTCTCCAGCCACACAGACATAGGGAAGATAATGATTCACACCAAGTGATATGCTCTGCCTGGTTTACAAAAGAAATGGCAATTGTGTGGTTCAGGGATCCAGAGAGCAGTACTATACCGAGGCTGTTCCAAGGCCGGCTGCACTGTTCCGCTAAGTGCCTGAGATATCATTAAGTTTTACAGGTACAAGAATTTAGCAGTGCAGGCAGCCTGCATGTATGGTGAATACAAGGGGATGCTGTCACGGAACAGCCGTGAGATAAGAGAACGCAATCGCAATTGGTTGTCGTTGCACCGATTGTCGTTGCATTGCCAGATCTCGATTGTCTGTCTGTGGCTACCTGCTGTGGCTACTTCGTAACCGGGCGTACGAAAGCACCCAAGTTTGATGTCATATGAACTGTCATATTCTGCGGAGCATGAATTTGTGGCAGTTAAGTGGGTGCGGGAGGCGTAAGCCGGGATATGGAAAATGTCATATATGGTGGGCACCAGGAATCCATCCAGGGGATTAGCCGCACCCTGTCCAGCCCCTGGGCTGGACCTGAGACTCCACCCAAAGATGGGGATCAGTCAAAAGTGTTTGCCAGGGACTCCTCCCTCAGTCCTCCAAATCCCATCTTCATGAGAGCATGCTGCTGCTAGGCAGAGGACCATGTGGTTAGCGGCCATCTTGTCTGAACTTTGCTCCTGAATAGTGTTGGGCGAACAGTGTTCGCCACTGTTCGGGTTCTGCAGAACATCACCCTGTTCGGGTGATGTTCGAGTTCGGCCGAACACCTGACGGTGCTCGGCCAAACCGTTCGGCCACATGGCCGAACTAAGAGCGCATGGCCGAACGTTCCCCGAACGTTCGGCTAGCGCTGTGATTGGCCGAACGGGTCACGTGGTTCGGGCCCGAACGCGCTCTGATTGGCCGAACGGTCACGTGGTTCGGGTAAATAAATACCCGAACCACGTCATATCTCCGCCATTTGTCTGTGGGTTTAGCTTTGGGTAGGCAGGCAGGGTAGTTCGCTCTTCAGCCACGCTAGCCAGGGTCCCCCCCAGTCATTGTGTGTCGCTGCTGGGAACAGTAGTACACCGCTCGCTCAGCCACACTATATATAGCATTGTTTACTGCCACTGTGTACCTCGCTCAGCCATGCTATATATATAGCATTGTGTTTTCTGACACTCTGTGTACACGGCTTAGCCTGACTAATATAGCATTGTGTGTACTGCCACTGTGCACCTCGCTCAGCCACGCTATATATAGCATTGTGTGTACTGCCACTGTGCACCTCGCTCAGCCACGCTATATATAGCATTGTGTGTACTGCCACTGTGCACCTCGCTCAGCCACGCTATATATATAGCATTGTGTTTTCTGACACTCTGTGTACACGGCTTAGCCTGACTAATATAGCATTGTGTGTACTGCCACTGTGCACCTCGCTCAGCCACGCTATATATAGCATTGTGTGTACTGCCACTGTGCACCTCGCTCAGCCACGCTATATATAGCATTGTGTGTACTGCCACTGTGCACCTCGCTCAGCCACGCTATATATATAGCATTGTGTTTTCTGACACTCTGTGTACACGGCTTAGCCTGACTAATATAGCATTGTGTGTACTGCCACTGTGCACCTCGCTCAGCCACGCTATATATAGCATTGTGTTTTCTGACACTCTGTGTACACGGCTTAGCCTGGCTATATAGCATTGTGTGTACTGCCACTGTGCACCTCGCTCAGCCACGCTATATATAGCATTGTGTTTACTGCCACTCTGTGTACACCGCTCAGCCAGACTATATACCGTTGTTTACTGACACTCTGTGTACACCGCTCAGCCAGACTATATACCATTGTTTACTGACACTCTGTGTACACTGCTCAGCCAGACTATAAAGCATTGTGTGTACTGCCACTGTGCACCTCGCTCAGCCACGCTATATATAGCATTGTGTTTTCTGACACTCTGTGTACACGGCTTAGCCTGACTATATAGCATTGTGTGTACTGCCACTGTGCACCTCGCTCAGCCACGCTATATATAGCATTTTGTTTACTGCCACTCTGTGTACACCGCTCAGCCAGACTATATACCGTTGTTTACTGACACTCTGTGTACACCGCTCAGCCAGACTATATACCATTGTTTACTGACACTCTGTGTACACGGCTCAGCCTGACTATAAAGCATTGTGTGTACTGCCACTGTGCACCTCGCTCAGCCACGCTATATATAGCATTGTGTTTTCTGACACTCTGTGTACACGGCTTAGCCTGGCTATATAGCATTGTGTGTACTGCCACTGTGCACCTCGCTCAGCCACGCTATATATAGCATTGTGTTTTCTGACACTCTGTGTACACGGCTTAGCCTGACTATATAGCATTGTGTGTACTGCCACTGTGCACCTCGCTCAGCCACGCTATATATAGCATTGTGTTTTCTGACACTCTGTGTACACGGCTTAGCCTGGCTATATAGCATTGTGTGTACTGCCACTGTGCACCTCGCTCAGCCACGCTATATATAGCATTGTGTTTTCTGACACTCTGTGTACACGGCTTAGCCAGACTATATAGCATTGTGTGTACTGCCACTCTGTGTACACCGCTCAGCCAGACTATATAGCATTGTGTTTACTTCCACTCTGTGTCTGCTGGGCCTGGGAACAGTAGTACACCGCTCACCCGCCACTGTATAGCATTGTGCTCTGTGTCGCTGCTGGGAATAGTGGTACACCGCTCACCCGCCACTGTATAGCATTGTGCTCTGTGTCGCTGCTGGGAATAGTGGTACTGTATAGCATTTCTGTACTGCCACTGTACTGCTGCCAGTCAGCGTGTACTGTAAGGATAAGTGAAATGAGGAAGAAATCCGGTGAAAGAGGAAGGGGCAAGGGAAGAGGTGTTTCCCCTGACGGTTCACGTACAGGCCACAGGGGAGCACCCAAGAAAACCCACTCAATACCGCCCATGTTGTCCAGGACAACAACCCTCACAAATCCAAAAGAACAGGACCAGATAATTACTTGGATGACCTCTCAAGCGTCCAGCAGTGGGTTAAGCAGCACCAGCACATCACGCACGAGGTCCGAGTCCTCAGCCAGTTACAAGGAGCCAGTGGGCACAAAGCTGACACAACCGGCAGCGACACCACGCACACAACTGCCAGATAACCAGTCCTATGAATTACCTCAGGACACAATGGGGTATTCGCAGGAGCTATTCCCAGCCCAACAAACTTCCACCTATGAAAGGTCAATGGAGGAACAGCCAGAAATGTTGTGCCCGGATTCACAACCATTAACTGTGGGAAATGCACCGCGCACTGAAATACAAGGCGAGTCCGAGGAGGACTCGGAAACCCAAATCCCAGAGCAAGTTGGGCAGGAGGGGTTGCAATTGCAGGAGGTCGGCCGACAAGATCTGGAAGACGACGTTGGAGTGAGCTGCGCAGAGGTTGTTCTGGGGAGCTCTACTCCACGGCGGCGGCCCCCCTCAATGACATATGACGAGTTTGAGGAGATGGAAGAGGAGGGTATGGACAATGTGGACAGAGACCCAGATTTTATTTGTGAACGAGAACATCGCCGTCGTAGCAGCAGCACAGATGAGTCTGTTGAAGAACCCACTGCTGCACGAGTTCGCCTTGTGCCACAAGGTAGGCGGCGCGCAATTTCAGGCACCACAAGCGTGGAAGTTCAAGTGAGAGGCAAAAGAGGAGGAAACAGAAATCGCCAGCAAGGAGGCAGGTGCTCCAAAGTCTGGGCTTTCTTTGAAGACTGCACTGAGGATGTTACCATGGCGATTTGCAAGGTGTGCAAGACTCGCCTGAGCAGGGGGAAAAGTATTAACAACCTCTCCACCACCAGCATGAGCCGCCACATGCTATCCAAACATCCCACTCTGTGGGCAAACGCGGCAGGACAGGGTACCAGCAACACTGCCTCCCTTGGGTTCACCAGACTCACCACCAGACCCGCCTCAGCAGCAGCAGTAGCCCAGCCATTGCGTGGTTCACAACATTCACAAACATCAGACGACGCTGACACTGTCACTTTCCGGAGTAGTGCTCTTGAGGTCTCCCAGTGTTCATCAAACACAACAACCAACAGCCCTTCCGTGTGCAGCGCTACGGTTCAGTTGTCTGTGTCGGAGATGTTTGAGCGCAAGAGGAAATTGCCAGCAAATGACCCCCGGGCCGTGGCAGTAACAGCCAGCATAGCCAAGCTTCTGGCCTGCGAAATGCTGCCATATCGAGTGGTGGAGACAAACAGCTTCAAGGGCATGATGTCAGTGGCCATCCCACGTTACGTGGTTCCCAGCTGCTACCACTTTGCGTGCTCTGCAGTGCCTGAGTTGCATGAGCACGTGGTCAGCAAAATAACCCGAAGCTTGAAGAATGCCGTTGCCTGCAAGGTTCACCTCACCACTGACACTTGGACGAGTGCGTTCGGACAGGGTCGATACATCTCCCTTACCGCGCACTGGGTGAACCTTGTGGAGCCTGGCAGCGATTCCTCACCTGCTACGGCGCGGGTGTTGCCCACGCCGCAAACAGCTGCACCGCCGTCCCTCCCACTGGATAACAACAGCAGCACCTACCTCTCTGACTCCTTCTCCTCCAACGCATCTCAAAGCTGTACCTCATCCGGAAACGCTAACCCAGCAGCAGTAGGATCGTGGAAGCAGTGCAGCACAGCTGTTGGCATGCGTCAGCAAGCGTTGCTGAAGCTGATCTGCCTTGGGGATAAGCAGCACACAGGGGAGGAAATTTGGAAGGGAATAAAGGAACAGACGGATTTGTGGCTGGCACCGCTGGACTTGAAACCGGGCATGGTTGTGTGTGATAATGGGAGTAATCTCATTCGCGCTTTAAGGTTGGCTAAGCTGACACACATCCCTTGCCTGGCGCACGTGATGAACCTAGTAGTTCAGCGGTTCCTGAGGACATACCCAGGCGTGGCCGATCTTCTGTTGAAGGTGCGTCGAGTGGCCAAACATTGTAGAAATTCCAGTACTGCTTCGGGGGCACTCGCCAAGATGCAGGAGCGCTTCAATCTCCCCCACCATCGCTTGCTGTGTGATGTCCCTACGCGCTGGAATTCTACGCTGCACATGCTAGCACGCTTTTGTGAGCAGAAGAGTGCAGTGGTCCAGTACATGACGGCGCAGTACCGAGGCGCATCCGGACAGCTGCCAAGCTTCTGTGGATCCGATTGGGCCAACATGTTGGACCTCTGCCAAGTCCTCCAAAATTTTGAGCAATCCACGTTGCTTGTGAGCAGTGACAACTCTTCAGTCAGCATTACCATACCACTGCTGTGTTTACTGAAGAGGTCAATGTTGAAAATCAAGGAAACAGCTGTCATGATGCAACTGGGGGAATCTGAAGGAGAAAACGATCAGCGTGATGGTACCAACATCAGGCCATCCGCCTCAGGGAACGCTGGCCCCAGCAGCTATGACGAAGAAGAGGAGGAGGAACAGCTGGAGTTGGAGCAGGAATTTCATGCCACCACTGACGAGGGCCAGAGCGGTGCACGTTGGACTTCCACAATTCAACGCGAATGGTCAGCAGAAGCAGACCAGGAGGAAGGTGACGACTGTGATGCATCACAACAACTATCACAACGCTCACAAGAGGATGATGAGGATTCTGGTAGGACTCTGGCACACATGGCTCAATTCATGCTAGACTGCAATGAACGTGACCCACGCATTGTGCGCATTCTGGACAACACCAATTACTGGGTTTATACCCTTCTGGATCCACGGTACAAACACAATGTTCCAAAACTGCTTGAAGAAAGAGTCAGACAGGTCAAAATGGAAGAATACCAGCAGGCCCTTGTGGAGACTTTAGAGAGGAGATTGACATCCTCCCCCTCCTCTAGCCAGTTGTACGCAGACAGACTGACTTCCGCAAACCCAGGACGACCAGGAGGGCAGCAAACAACGCAAGCCGCAGCTAGTGCCCAAAAGGGAATGGTATCGGCAGTGTCCTTGGAGTGGGAAAATTTTCTGACACCCATGCAGCAGCAGCCCACTGAACAGCAAGCGTGCAGATCCACCTCCAACACCGATCGCCTGGAGAAGATGGTCAAGGACTACATGTCAGATGACGTAGCTGTGTCGAACAATCCATCTGCACCCTTCAACTATTGGGTATCGAAGCTAGACACCTGGCACGAACTGGCAATGTACGCAATAGAGGTGCTGGCTTGCCCGGCAGCCAGCGTTATGTCGGAACGTTGTTTCAGTGCTGCCGGAGGCATCGTCACAGATCGGCGTATCCGCCTCTCCACAGAAAATGCAGACCGTCTGACTCAAATTAAAATGAATCAATCCTGGATTGGAAATGACTACGCAACACTCCAGGACCCCAACCAAGTAACATGACCAATGAACATCTGGGATGGTGTAGCATTTCCGGTCCCTGTTTATTGAACCTCTCATCTGTATTACATTTATGACTGCATGGCGGCAAAAAGCATTGCTGCTATATCCGCACGCTTTTTGTCCTCATGCAAGGCCTAGGTTGTTGTGTCTCAAAAACCGTGGCCTTCTCCTCCTGCGCCTGCTCCTGTTCCATCACGTCTGCTGCTGCTGGGTTAGCGTTGCCGCGTGGTCCCTGTTTATTGAACCACTTATCTTTATTACATTTATGACTGCATGGCGGTACAAAGCATGCTATCCGCACGCTTCTTGCCCTCATGCAAGGCCTGGGTTGTTGTGTCTCACAAAGCGTGGCCTTCTCCTCCTGCGCCTGCTCCTGTTCCATCACGTCTGCTGCTGCTGGGTTAGCGTTGCCGCGTGGTCCCTGTTTATTGAACCACTTATCTTTATTACATTTATGACTGCATGGCGGTACAAAGCATGCTATCCGCACGCTTCTTGCCCTCATGCAAGGCCTGGGTTGTTGTGTCTCACAAAGCGTGGCCTTCTCCTCCTGCGCCTCCTCCTGTTCCATCACGTGTGCTGCTGCTGGGTTAGCGTCCCTTTTCCTGGAACCTCTTATATGTATTACATTTATGACTGCATGCCGACAAAAAACATGTTACCTGTGCAAAGAAAACAGACATTTCCCGCCTTTAAAAGACAGTTTTCCCTTTGAAACTTTAAAATCGATTTTCTCAAAAACTATAAGCTCTTTTTGCTAATTTTTTTTTCCTCTTGTACCCACTCCCAAGGTGCACATACCCTGTAAATTTGGGGTATGTAGCATGTAAGGAGGCTTTACAAACCACAAAAGTTCGGGTCCCCATTGACTTCCATTATGTTCGGAGTTCGGGTCGAACACCCGAACATCGCGGCCATGTTCGGCCTGTTCGGCCCGAACCCGAACATCTAGATGTTCGCCCAACACTACTCCTGAACTGACACAAAGGAACTTTACGAGTTTCCCAGAAAGGACATATTTCCACAAACTTTAAGTATAAGTATTTTTTACTGTGCTATTATTTGTCTCTATAATTGTTGACTTTAACTATTTTCTGTATATTTTGAGGGTGAAGAGATGAGACAGATGAACAATTATTCCCTACAACTATCCCTTTATTGTGAACATATCCCAGTATATGGAATTGGACTACAGGAAAATGGAGACTGACATTAGGTGACTGTGTAACCACACCCCACGGAAATTAAGGGTGGATAAGCTCTGAGGTCAAAGGAACTATAAAAATGGCCAGTCCAAAGTGCTCCATAATTTTAAACCCTCCTGAAGAAGGCCGGCGTTTTATCGGCTGAAACGCGTAGAGGTATCAACAGAAGTATTGTAACTGCCCATGCGAATCTGCATAGGTGTTGGAAGAAGCGGACTGTTAGCGCGCAACAACCGCCAGTGAAACTCCAATAGCCTACAGAGGTGACGTCACCGAAGAGCAGCGTACGTGAGAGGCTAAGAGACTGAGAATACGGCGGGCGCGCTTTTGTAATCTGTATGCGGAAGTGATGTATGCCGTATGAAGACGCCAGTCCGGCGAGCAGCGGGCATAGGAGACGAATCTGAGGACACTGAATCTGGTGAGACCCAGACAGGAAGACCGGCCAGGACCCTAAGAGGACTTGAATAGAGCGGCATATCCAACATAGGGAGCACGTGAGTTTACTAATACTGCTGCTCTGAATGAACTGTAATATAGGAAATTATCCTCTGAATTGAAGAGACTAACAATATTGAAAATTCTCATACCCAGCAGAACGATATAAAGTGAAGGAATAACATGATGGCCCATTGAATGCCAACCCCCTAAAAGAGATTTTTTGAACCCCTTTTTACAAGTGGTAGTAGGTAGGCAGGGTGAGCGGAGAGGCCTCTCTGAAGTATGTATGTACATTGAGAGTATGTGGAGAGTGATTTGAACTTTTATATATTTTTAATAAATGTTATAGAAAATTAGCGCGTGCCAGTGTGATATATAATTAGATATTTTCTGTATAAATTAATTATTCATATTGCATATTTAATAAACGACGCTAGCGTCCTTTATTTGTTCAGCTACCCTATTATTCAGCCGCACAAACTAAACCCTGGTTTCTGAAGAGTCGCTACTATTGTTTATAGCTAGATAAAATAGCGTGTGTTTAACCGTTTTGTTTGCAGGTCTAGAGTCAGTCGGTCAGTGGGCTCCTCTGTCCCATAGTAACAGAGGTGGTGGCAGTTAAACACTGAAATAGTGTGTAATTTGTATTACTGTAACTCACAGGCTCCCTTCTAGTCGGTCTGCTGCCAAAATTCCTGCGGTTTCTGCGCACTGATTGCGACCACAGATTGCATGGTCTGTGTGCTGAAACTAATTGGAAGGCATTGTGCGGTCCAGCCACTAGGGGCCCTGTGACAGATGCCCCTCCTCCTCCATTTCTAGCTGTGCAGGGATGGATTTCTGGAAAGGCTGCAAAGGCCTTGGGCGCTGAAAAAGTGAAGTGGTGGCAGGAGAGATAAGAGGACACGTGTCAAAGTAAATCATCTCTCCTTGTCCGAAGCCACACTGCACACACAGCCTGAATTCCAGAGCCCTGTGTATCTTCACTACTTTACTTCCTCTCTTTGAACTGGTTCCAATAGATTGGCGTACATCCCATTTTCCCATTATTTACAGTGGGATGCAAAAGTTTGGGCAATTTTCATGAAAAAATGTTGGTTAAATATTTTATATAGGAGACACACACAGTGATATTTAAGAAGTGAAATGAAGTTTATTGGATTTACAGAAAGTGTGCAATAATTGTTTTAATAAAATTAGGCAGGTACATAAATTTGTAATTTTATTGATTCCAAAACCTTTAGAACTAATTATTGGAACTCATATTGGCTTGGTAAGCTCAAAGACCCCTGACCTATATACAAAGGTGAATCCAATTATGAGAAAGCGTATTTAAGGGGGTCAATTGCAAGTTTTCCTCCTCTTTTAAGTTTCTCTGAAGAGTAGCAACATGGGGGTCTGAAAAGCTAAGGCTTGAAGTGGCAGTCCAAGAAAAATCTCGGATAAACAGAAGCGACGAATGGCGAGAACAGTCAGAGTCAACCCACAGACCAGCACCAAAGACCTACAACATCATCTTGCTGCAGATGGAGTCACTGTGCATCGTTCAACCATTCGGCACACTTTAAACAAGGAGATGCTGTATGCGAGAGTGATGCAGAGGAAGCCGTTTCTCCGCTCACAGCACAAACAGAGCCGCTTAACCACTTGCCGGCCGCGCACTCATACCGCGCGTCGGCAAAGTGTCAGCTGCAGGACCAGCGACGCAGATCTGCGTCGCCGGCTGCAGGCTAATTAATCAGGAAGCAGCCGCTCGCGCGAGCGGATGCTTCCTGTCAATTCACGGCGGGGGGCTCCGTGAATAGCCTGCGGGCTGCCGATCGCGGCTCGCAGGCTAAATGTAAACACAAGTGGAAATAATCCGCTTTGTTTACATTTGTACAATGCTGCTAACAGTAGCAGTGTTGTACTGGATCAGCGATCCCCGGCCAATCGGCGGCCGGGGATCGCTGTCACATGACAGGCAGGAGCCTGTTAGAGGCTACACAGGACAGATCCGTTCCTGTGCAGCCTCGGATCTCCGGGGAAGGGAGGGAGGAGAGGGAGAGGGGGAATCCTGCGGTGGAGGGGGCTTTGAGGTGCCCCCCCGCCAGCCACATGCAGGCAGGAGCGATCAGACCCCCCCCCAGCACATCATCCCCCTAGTGGGGAAAAAAGGAGGGCGATCTGGTCGCTCTGCCTGGTGTTTGATCTGTGCTGGGGGCTGTAGAGCCCACCCAGCACAGATCAGCAAATACAGCGCTGGTCCTTAAGGGGGGGGGTAAAGGCTGGGTCATCAAGTGGTTAAGGTATGCTAAAGCACATTTGGAAAAGCCAGCTTCATTTTGGAATAAGGTGCTGTGGACTGATAATACTAAAATTGAGTTATTTGGGCATAACAAGGGGTGTTATGCATGGAGGAAAAATAACACAGCATTCCAAGAAAAACACCTGCTACCTACAGTAAAATATGGTGGTGGTTCCGTCATGCTGTGGGGCTGTGTGGCCAGTGCAGGGACTGGGAATCTTGTCAAGGTAAGGGAACCATGGATTCCACTCAGTATCAGCAAATTCTGGAGAACAATGTCCAGGAATCTGTGACAAAGCTGAAGCTGCCCCAGGGCTGGATCTTTCAACGAGACAACGACCCTAAACACTGCTCAAAATCCACTAAGGAATTCATGCAGAGGAACAAGTGCAACATTCTGGAATGGCCATTTCAGTCCCCAGGCCTGAATATAATTGAAAATCTCTGGTGTGAGTTGAAGACAACTGTCCATGCTCGGAAGCTATGAAACCTGAATGAACTAGAGATGTTTTGTATAGAGGAATGGTCCAAAATACCTTCAACCAGAATCCAGACTCTTATTGGAACCTACAGTAAGCATTTAGAGGCTGTAGTTTCTAAAAAAGGAGGATCTACTTTATATTGATTTAATTTCTTTTTTGTGGTGCCCAAATATATGCACCTGCCTAATTTTGTTTAAACAATTATTGCACACTTTCTGTAAAACCAATAAACTTCATTTCACTTCTCAAATATCACTGTGTGTGTCTCCTATATGATATATTTAACTGACATTTCTTATCGTAACAACCAAGAATTTATACAGGAAAATCATGAAAATTAACAAGGTTTCCCAAACTTTTGCATCCCACTGTAGGAAGGGCAAAAAATCATATCCGGGAAATAACAGGACTGCAATCTTAACGTCAGTTGCATGCACTGGCGTAACAATAGGGGAAGCAGACCCTGCCCCCGCGGGGGGGCCCGGGGCTTGCTCAAGGCCGTTTTGGGGGGGGCAGGAGGGGTCGCAGCATGAGGGGAAAGCTTTGCACATCAGCAGGGAGGGGGGACAGTCCCCCCCTCCCTCACTTTGGGCTCTCCCCTCTGCGCTCCCCCTCCTGCATCTATCTAAGTGGCAGCAGCGGCGGCGACAGCAGCTATAATCACCTCCATTCACCACTGGAAGTCTCTGATCTGCAAGGGCTTCTCCGATCTGCAAGGGCTTCACATTACTTCCTGTAAAACATACTGTGTGTGTGCCACTGCCCGGCCCAGCACATTCAGTGACTACCTGTGTGTGTGATAGGCAGCTGCACATTGTAATACAGATTACTGCATATACCAAGCTGTTGTGGTGAGTGAACCCACCTCATCGCTGCATATACCTACCTTTTGTGTTGAGTGAGCCCACCTCATCACTGCATATACCTAGCTGTTGTGCTGAGTGAACCCACTTCATCACTGCATACACTTACCTAGCTGTTGTGTTCAGTGAACCCACCTCATCACTGCATATACTTACCTACCTTTTGTGTTGAGTGAACTCACCTCATCACTCCATATACCTAGCTGTTTTGTTGAGTGAACCCACCTCATCACTGCATATACCTAGCTTTTGTGTTAAGTGAACCCACCTCATCACAGCATATACCTAACTGTTGTGTTCAGTGAACCCACCTCATCACTGCATATACTTACCTACCTTTTGTGTTGAGTGAACCCACCTCATCACTGCATATACCTAGCTGTTTTGTACAGTGAACCCACCTCATCACTGCATATACCTAGCTGTTGTGTCGAGTGATCCCACCTCATCACTGCATATACCTAGCTGTTTTGTACAGTGACCCCACCTCATCACTGCATATACCTAGCTGCAGGGCCGGCCTTAGGTTTCACAGCGCCCTGAGCGAAACCTAATTTTTGTGCTCCCCCCATCACTCCAAATGCTCAAATCTCTGTGACACGTCACATATGTATAATAGAAAAAATACTATTAATAGCCATAAATGGGTGGAAAGAGTGCAATATCCTGAATATACTTAAAAATGAAGGCTAGAACCTTTCAGGAATATTAATAAAAATCAGTGGGACAGTGACAGTTAGCCGCCTCCCCCCATTTAGAATGATAGCACAGCACTGACAATTTGCACCACGCATTATAGCCGCAGTGCGCCCCCCCCCCAAAAAAAAAAAACGCCCTCAGACTCAGTATAGGTGCCCCAAGTATATGATCTCATGTGCAGGTGCCCTCAATATAGGTTGCCAAGCATAGGTGCCCCCAGTATAGGAAGTCAGTTGAAGGTCTCCATCGCCCCCATAGGTAGCCAGGTATTGGTGCCTCCAGTATAGGTAGCCATGTGTTGGTGCCCTTAGTAAAGGTAGCCAGCTATAGGCGCCCCACTTGGAAGCCGGCGCCCTGAGCGACCGCTCTGGTCGCACAGGTCAAAGGCCGGCTATGCTAGCTGTTGTGTCGAGTGAACCCACCTCATCACTGCATATGCTTACCTACCTTTTGTGTTGAGTGAACCCACCTCATCACTGCATATATCTAGCTGTTGTGTTGAGTGAACCCACCTCATCACTGCATATACTTACCTACCTTTTGTGTTCAGTGAACCCACCTCATCACTGCATATACTTGCCTACCTTTTGTGTTCAGTGAATCCACCTCATCACTGCATATACCTAGGTGTTGTGGCAAGTGGTGTCATCATTGTCCGCCATAACAGATTCTCGTTAAAGGATTAGTGTACCCCTGACTACATATACTGGGCACATATACCCCTGGCTACTTATACAGGGGACATATATAAACCTGGCTACTTATACTGGGTACATATACCCCTGACTACATATACTGGACACATATACACCTGGCTACTTATACAGGGTACATATATATACACCTGGCTACATATACTGGGCACATATACCCCTGGCTACTTATACTGGGGACATATATACACCTGGCTACTTAAACTGTGGACATATACCCCTGGCTACATATACAGGGGACATATATACACCTGGTTACATATACTGGGCACATATACCCCTGGCTAATTATACAGGAGACATATATAAATCTGGCTACTTATACTGGGTACATATACCCCTGACTACATATACTGGGCACATATACCCCTGGCTACTTATACAGGGGACATATATACATCTGGCTACGTATACTGGGGACAAATATACACCTGGCTACTTATACCTGGCACATATACCCCTGGCTACATTTACTGGGGACATATATACACCTGGCTACCTATACTGAACACACATATACACCTGGCTACCTATACTGGGGACACATATACACCTGGCTACCTATTCTGGGGACACCTATAGGCATGGTTACTTCCACTGGGGACACCTATAGACCTGGTTACCTATACTGGGGGCACCTATTTTAAGGGAACTGCTGCCAGATTAACTGTATTTTTGGGGAACCGCTGCTGCCAGATTAAGTGTATTTTGGGGAACAGCTGCCAGATTATATGTATGTTGGGGGAACCACTGCTGCCAGATTATGTCCATTTTGGGGGAACCAATGCCAAATTATCTGTATTTTGGAGGAATCTCCACCAAATTACATGTATTTTTGGTGAAATGCTGTCAGATTACATGTATTTTGGGGGGAAACACTATCGCAGAGCTCAAACCTCCCTGGCAGACCTTGTACACCACTGCTAAGGTCATGTATATTTGGCCCCATCCATTACTATGCCTCCATTCTGTTGCATGACCACGCCCCTTTTTGGTGTGGTGCGCTATGCACGCCGCAGGTCCCTCCTTGCAGGGCGCATTAATAATCTTTGTCCCCGGGAGCTGAAAGCCCTAGCTACGCCTCTGCTGCATGCCAGGTATGATGGTGTCACGCCATCTTAGACATGTCTTACCTCAAAACGGAGAGTCACACTGGACTAGCTCTCCTGGCTGCTCTTAACAAACAGGTGGATCAGTGGCTGACCCCTCGCCAGCTGGAGATCAGCAACGTGGTGTGTGACAACGGCAGCAATCTCATTTCCGCGTTGAATTTGGGAAAGCTGACACATGTACCCTGCATGGCACATGTGCTGAATCTAGTCATTCAAAGATTTGTGTCAAAACAGGCTTAGAGGACATCCTGAAGCAGGCCAGGAATTTGTGTGGGCATTTCAGGTGGTCTTACATGGCCATGGCACACTTTGCCGAGATTCAGCAGAGAAACAAGTTGCCGGAGGTGACCAACCTGGTGAGTCGCAGTGAAAGCACTATCAGCGACTTGATCCCTTACGCTTACTTCCTGGAGCGTGCCGTGCGTAGAGTGGTGGATCAAGTTGTGGAGGAGCGTGAACAGGAACAGTTGTGGGAGCATTTTTTAGCAAAATCAGATGTTTCCTCAACACCTGCGGCAGCACAGAGGGGGGAGAAGAGGAGGAAGAGTCGTGTGGGGAAGAGGAGTCAGACTCTGATGATGAGGAAGGTGTTTCTTTGGAGGAGGAGGCGGTGGCAGGAGAACAACCGCAGCAGCTGTCGTGGCTGGGGGGAGGAGGACGACTTACCTGACGTCACTGAGGAAGAGCAAGAGGAGATGGATAGTACGTCTGCATCCAACTTTGTACAGATGGTGTCTTTCATGCTGTCCAGCCTGTTGAGGGACCCCCATATAAAAAAACTCAAGGGGAATAAGCTGTACTGGGTGGCCATGCTACTAGACCCTCGGTATAGGCACAAAGTTGCGGACATGTTACCAACTCACCTGAAGGCAGAAAGGATGCAGCTCTTGCAGAACAAGCTGGCAACTATGCTTTACAGTGCATTTAAGGGTGATGTCACAGTACAATGGAATAAAGGTACCACTGCCAGTAATCCTTCTCCCATCGCTCCAGCGATCCCATGGTGAGGTCGGACATGTGGACATTCTTTAGTCCAACGCCTCGCCTTAGAGCTTCCGGATCCACCCTCCACCAATGTCTGGCCCGGCAGGTAGCCGACTACCTGGCCTTAAGTGTGGATGTAGACACTGTCAGCAGCGATGAACCCTTGGACTACTGGGTGCGCAGGCTTGACCTGTGGCCAGAGCTGTCACAATTTGCCATCCAACTTCTGTCTTGCCCTGCCTCAAGCGTCCTATCAGAAAGGACCTTCAGCGCAGCTGGAGGCATTGTCACTGAGAAGAGAAGTCGCCTAAGTCACAAAGTGTTCATTACCTGACCTTTATCAAAATGAATGAGGCATGGATCCCGGAGGCCTTCTGCCCGCCCCAAGACTAAGTCAGTCCCCACACACAGCATCTCTGCCTGCACGCCGTGTGACTGCCTGCCCCAAGACTAAGTCGCTCCCCACACAGCACCTCTGCCCGCCGGGTGCTTGACTGCCTTCTCCGCCACCACCAACAGGGTCCAGGACTCCAGGTGGATCCCTGAATTTTTAAGGCCGCTGCACTGCAGCTGCAACAACAAAACAAACAACATGTACATGTGCCAATTCCCCTTTGTGATCATTACCTTGCTGCGGTAAAGGGGCTTGCGTATCACAATGAAGCAATGACCGGCGGCTATATGAGTGTCTCGGGGGGGGGGGGGGGGGCACACCCACGATAATAAGCTTGTTGCTTCATTGTGGACAGAGCAAATTTGATCAGCTGGGCAGTCACTGTTCTGTCATTCAGCTACCTCAGCCCTGCGACCATATGGGCTTGAAAACCGCCACGGCCTGCACTCTGGCCATGGTGCGCACTAGTCCAGCACGGCCGTCACTACACAAACAGCTGTTTGCGGTGCGTTACACAGTGAGTTTGGTGTGTCAGTGTGAAGCAGTACTCTAATTACACTCCCTGATTGATGTATAACAACAACAACAAATAACATTTGTAACGTGCTTTTCTCTCGTAGGACTCAAAGCGCATAAGCATGGCTCAGACCATCGTGGTACAGAGGAAGAATTTTATAAGTCCGGAAATGCCAGGCTAAACTGGTGGCTTTTCAGTCTGGATTTGAATAGCTCCAGGGATGGTGCTGTCTTTACTCGGTGTGGCAGGGAGTTCCAAAGAGTAGGGGCAGCATGACAGAATGCTCTGTCTCCAGATTTTTTAAGGTGCACTCTGGGAGTGACCAAGTTTATAGAACTTGCTAATCTGAGGTTGTGAGAGGTGTGGTGCAGCTTCAGCAAGTCCTTCATGTATCCAGGGCCCAGATTGTGCAGGGATTTGAATGTCAGCAGTCAAGTCTTGAAGAGTATTCTCCATTCTACTGGTAGCCAGTGCAGTGAGCGAAGGGTTGGTGTAATGTGACAGTGGTGAGGCTGGTTTGTTAGCAATCTGGCAGCAGCATTCTGCACTAATTTCAGGCGACGCAAGTCCTTTTTGGGGAGGCCAGCATAAAGGGCATTGCAGTAGTCCGGCCGTGATGTGATGAAGACGTGAACTAGGGTTGGAAGATCCTCTGGGGGAATCAGATGTTTCATCTTTGCAATGTTTTTCAGATGAAAGTAGGAAGATTTAACTACAGATGAAATTTGGTTTCTAAAACTCAATTCCCCATCGATTAGTACGCCAAGGCTGCGCACAAGTTTGGAGCTGTTTATGTCTGAATTCCCAATCCTGATTGGTGTTGCTTTAAGATAGAGCTGTTTTGATGGCGAGCGCTGGCTTTGGACAAAAAGGACCTCAGTTTTGTCAGCATTCAGTTTCAACCAGTTATCATTCATCCATGCCTGTAGCTCAGCTAAGCAAGAATTTATTTTTGGAGTAGGGTCTGTTCCACCAGGTTTGAAGGACAGGTATAGCTGTGTGTCATCGGAGTATCAGTGGTACGTCAGGCCATGTCGTTGGATAAGTGTACCGAGTGGCAACATGTAGATTGCAAACAGCAGAGGGGAGAGGATTGATCCTTGTGGCACTCCGAATTGTAGAGGTGCTGGTTTGGACATAATAGGTCCTAGGGATACTCTCTGTGTTCTGTCAGTCAGGAATGATCTAAACCTCTGGAGGACTGATCCACTGATGCCACAGTACTCCTGCAGTCTGTTAAGCAGGATTTCATGGTCAACTGTATCAAAAGCCGCTGAGAGATCCAACAGGATTAGGATGGAGCATTCCCCTCTGTCCCTTGCCATGAGCAGATCTTTGCAGACTTGGATGAGGGCTGTTTCACAGCTGTGGTGTTTCTTAAAGCCAGATTGTAGAGGGTCTAGGATGTTGTTTACTGACAGACAGACAGCCTTTTTTAATAACTTTACCTAAGAAGGGGAGGTTGGAGACAGGTCTCGAGCTGCTCATTGCATCTGGATCCATGGAAGGATTTTTAAGGAGGGGCTTGATGATTCCTTCTTTTAGAGAGGTAGGAAACCTCCCTGCTTGCAGAGAGCAATTTACTATTTTGTGAAATGCTGGACCAAGCAGGTCAGGGCATTTCAGCATATGTTTAGTTGGTCCAGGGTCCAGGTTGCAGGTTGTCTGGCAGAGGCGGCGGAGGATGTCTGAGATCTCTTCCTCACTAATACTTTTGAAGTCAGTCCAGGGTGTTAGGTTGTTCTTGCAACTATTTCCAGGAGTTGAATAAGTCTTAGGTGCTGTGGACTGAATGAGAGACCGTATAGAGGATACTTTGTCAGCAAAGTAGCAAGCAAATTTCTCACATAGCTCCATTGAGGGAGTTACAGTAGGGTTTAGACAGGATGGGTTACAGAGTCTATCAACTGTGCGGAATAGTTGGGCTGGCCTGTTGGCGGCCTTTGTGATCTCCTGTGATAGGTAGGAGGATTTTTTCTTGGTGATCGCATTTTGGTAGCTTTTCTAGGTGAGAGACAAGGGTGTGTTTATCTTTTGAATTCTGAGATTTTCGCCACTTCCTTTCTAGTCTGCGCACTTCTTTCTTTATGTCCTTTAGTGAGCTGTCAAACCACCGTGCATGGTGAAGTGGTGTAGATCGTTTGATGCGAACTGGAGCGAGGGCGTCATAGGCAGATGACACTGCATGGTTGTACATCAGGACCATGGAGTCTGGGTCTGCGCAATGATTGGTTAATGTGTCAAAGTTGAGGATGTTCTGAACATGCTGGGGTGAGACATCTTTCAAAGAACGGTATTTTATGAGTTCTTTCCCTCTGTGTTTTATCGCTGGTGCTGTCAGAGAGAAGTGGACGGTGTGGTGGTCTGACCATACCACTGGGTTTATTTCCGTGTGTGATATTAAAAGTCCGAAATGAAATATAAGATCCAGGGTGTGCCCTTTCTTGTGGGTGGGAAGGTTGACAGCCTGTATACACATGCAAGATGTTTTAAAGCACTTTAGGCCTGCAATTTAGCATTCAATGTGATTTCTGCCCTTAAAACGCTGCTTTGCATCCAATCCAGATTTTTCCCCGGGAATTTTGGCATTTATCTCACTCCGCCATGCCCCCCTCCAGGTGTTAGACCCTTTGAAACATCTTTTCCATCTCTTTTGTGGCCAGCATAAGTGTTTCTAGTTTTCAAAGTTCGCCTCCCCATTGAAGTCTATTGCGGTTCGCGAAAGTTCGCGCGAACCGAACTTTTTCGAAAGTTCGCAAACCCAGGAAAATTGTAATTGATTTTGTATGTAACAGTAGTATTTCATAATTTCGCATAATTTTCTGCGTAATTTTTCGCACAATTTCTTGAAATTTTGTGGTGACTTTGGCAGTTAATAGCAAAGCCCCCATACAAGCTAAAGTATTGCTGCCAAAATTGGTACATATTTTGTATAGAGAATAGTGGGTACAAGTCAAAAAATTTTTTCAAAAAGACATTGTAGTTTTTGAGAAAATCGATTTTAAAAATGCAAAGAAAAATGTTTTTTTAAACTGTCATTTTTCCAAGTTTAAAAAAAATTTTTTCTTTGCATTTTTTTAAATAAATTTTCTCAAAAACGATATGGTCTAATTGGAAAAATTCCTTTTTTTTTCCTTGTACCCACTATTCCCTTTAACATAGGTAGCAATTTTGGTGTCAATAGCATGTATGGGGGCTTTGCTGTTAACCTCCAAAGTCGGCACAAAATTACGCAAAATTTCACGAAAATTATGCAAATTTTTATGCGAAATTACGAATGACTACGAAATCCATTTAGTTTGCAAATCGTAATTGCAAAAATGTACACGAAACTTAGCAAAATCGTAATTTTGCTTATTACGATCATCACTGCTGATTTTAGCAGTTCCATAAACGGTATGCTATAATCCCCACATTTGACAGGTATGTTAAGGAGAATGAGCGTCCGTGATTGGTTGACAATTGAGAGGGAGGAGTGCCTCTAGCCATGACATAAGTTTTAAATTTCGGTGCCCGCCGCCAACTCTCTTTATCCCCTGATGACGCCATAGTGCAAAAGGAGACAGGTGACACCATTACTTCTTTCCTGATGGGACTTTTTAGGCAGAGCCCATCTTAAAGTGAACCTCCGGACTAAAAATCTACTCAGCAGAACTGAAAAGGCTTGGTGTTTCTTTAACAGTTTCACAGCATCAGAACTTTGTTTTTCTAAACCAAAGCATCAATTTTAGCTGCATTTTTACCTAAGCTCCACCCATCAAAGAAAAAAAGCCCAGGCTTTTTTTTCCCTGATGCTGTGCACAGCATGATGGGATTTCCTATGTTGTTATTCACGTTGCCTAGTAACTGGGAGAGGTGCTCAGGACACAGGACAGTTGCAACTGTGTCTCATGCTCCCTGTCACCTCCTTTCAACCAAAAAGATGGCTGCCATCATGAAATCAAACATTTGCCTGTCCTTTTAAAACAGTGTCGGTAAGAGATTATATTACCTATCTATTTTAATTAACATAACTAATGTAACCGAATGACAGTATGTTTGTTTAGGCTGGAGTTCCTCTTTAACTTTGGGGTTCCCTATTCCACAGCGCCCTGCATGTGTGTTTTAGTATACATTTTATACTTGTAAATCGTATCGTAAACATAATAAAACAGCTTAAACTTAAACCATTTTCTGACTTATTCCATATATTAATATATCCGTGTAATACGATTGGACGACTGCTGGCCAAGAGACGTGTGGTACCTTCTGAGAGACTTGCTCATGGACCATAGACCTGCAACAGATGCCCAGGGAATTGACCACAAAACCACATATAGCCTTGTGATTGGTGCTGATATGGGCTGGTAAGCCTTGATTTTACTTCATAATGGTGAATGGTAACTGAAGGCTTATGAACACTGAGTGTGATATCATAATTTATTGAACTGTTCAAGCACTGAATCATTGAATACATGTTAAGGAGGATACCTAGGTACAAATCTACTGTACAGCTGTGTACTCCTTAAAATCCATGTTATTTCATGTCCATAAATTCATGACTCCCACACAAATTGCTGAGATCAGGTTTTAGACCACATGCAATCCAAAAGCTAGGTTCACAGTGGGACATTTCAGAGCTGTGTTATAAAATTTAATAACACAGCTTACTGCACTGCAATAAAAAGTCTTTACAACGTTCACAGTACAACGTTAGCAATGCATTGTAACATGTAGCATTATGGTAACGCACTGCTGCAGTGCGTGACCTCTAAAAGCACACATTACCAGGTACAGAAAAGCATACTTTTTATTGACTGTATGCTTAAGGGCCTGTACACACTGCTGCGCTTGCGCTGCGCTTTTCAAATCGCATGCGCTTTTTAATCGCAAGGTCTTTTGAAAAATAATGAAAATCGCGGAGACCTGTACACACTGGTGCGATGCGCTTTTCCTATTCTCATGAAGGCTTGCGCTTTTAAAAATCGCATGCGATTTTAGAAGCGCAGCAGTGTGTACAGGCCCTTACTGTACCTACTTAATGCAATGGTAATGAAGCATTAATCTGCGTTAACACTTTTTTGTTACATTGTAATGTTGCAACTTTACAACGCAATGTCCCACTGTGAACCTAGCCTAAGTCGGACTCGTATCACATTTCTATACAAAGCACGTGTGCATCTTTAGGTAATGTTAGGCCCCGTTCACACTGCACGCGTTTCCCGCCGCGTTCTGGAAACGCGTGCAGGTGGCCGACACGCACGACATCAGACATTGCATAGAGTGCAATGTCTGATGTTCACACTGCATGCGTTCCGGACCTGTGCGGTCCGGGAACGCATGCTGCACGCATTTTTTGTAAAAACGCATGGCTGTCCCATTCACTTTTCAGTGATGGGATCAGCCACGCAATGCATACGAACGCGGATGGCGTGCGTTCGTACGCGTTGCGGTCCGCATGCGTTGCGGTCCGCGTTCTGCAGTCTGAACGGGGCCTTACTGCAACCCTACCTTATGGGCCCTTCCCATTGTCAATCAAAGTCAAAGAGGAATAAATCCTTAATAAGACATAGGTATGTATCTTCAGGGAGAGACAACAATATCAGAATAGGTGAAAATACAAATAACTCACATCTTATTAAAAATAATGAAAAAAGGTTTGCAACTAAAATATAAAAAAAATGTAGCAAAAATTATTGCAAAGATATTGCAAAAATATGCAGAACACAGGGATAATGCTGTTGGTAAGCGGCCACTGGAGGGGAGGAACATCATGAAACTGGGTAAAAGATGTATGTGAAGTACGCAGGTATAAAAACCTAAATGGACAAATAATTATTTAAGAAACAGATTGATGTTCCATCTGTAGTTGAAACCCTGAGGTTCCCGAGTACCCAGAAAAAAAAAAAACTCCCTCTCCAGTAGCAACCTATGAGCATCGTCCACAGAAATCCTTACAAGGGAGCAGAAAAATATGGCACAGGATGAGCGATTATAAAGTGGCAAGGAAGTTAAAATATATCGCCCGATAAATAGTGGGCACCTAGCACCCATAAATAGCAGGCACCATAATTTACCCTCCTTGCGGCTAATCGCGTCTTGTACTATTGCTGCCTATGGCAGCAAGGAGTCCACACTCAGGCAGGTGGGCTAGTGTTAGGCAGTGAAGGTCAGGGGTAGAGTGGGCTAGTGTTAGGCAGTGGGGGTTGGGGGTACAGTGGGCTACTGTTAGGCAGCGGGGGTTGCGGGTAGAGTGGGCTACTGTTAAGCATCAGGGATAGAGTGGACTACTGCAGTGGGGGTGGAGGAGGTAGGCTTAGGCATAGTTAGATGGAGGATTCAGTGTGAGTGTAGGCAGCGATACATTACCTGGTCCTACTGGTTAGCTAGTTAGTTTGCAGGAGTCCCAGTGGCGTACCTAGGGCATTTGACACCTGGTGCTGGGTATTAAGTAACACCCCCCCTCCCCCAAAAAAAGGTAAAGGAGCGAGGGCAGCCTACTAACCACGCATGGTGGGTAATGCCAGGTGTAGGAAGTGTCTTGCTGGGAGCTCTATTCTATTGTGGAGAGCCAAGTGACCAATGTACCAAGTGGGTTCACACCTCAACTGAAAGGGATATGGAAGCTGACATGTGCTTCCTTTTTAAACAATGCACATAGCCTGGCTGTCCTGACGATCCCCTGCTTCTAATACTTTTAGCCACAGACCTTGAACAAGCATGCACATCAGATGTTTCTGACTGAAGTCAGACTGGATTAGCTGCATGCTTGTTTCAGGTGAGTGATAAAGACACTACTGCTGCCAAAGAGATCAGCAGGACTGCCACTTAACTGGTATTGTTTTAAAGGGCAATAAATATGGCAGGCTCCATGCACCTCTCAGTTCAGGAATCCGTTAAATTTGAACACCTTTCTGTCTGAACTTGTATTCAGATATTGAATGCCAATGGTAAAACATGCAGATATATTCTTTTGTAGTGACTTCGTTTTTTGATTGGTCTGTATGTTCTCACCGTGTCTGTGTGGGTTTCCTCCGGGCACTTCGGCTTCCTCCCACATCCCAAAAACATGCAGATAAGTTAATTGGCTTCCCCCTAAATTGGCCCTAGACTACGATATACATACACTACACGATACATACATAGACATATGACTATGGGAGGGACTAGATAGTGAGCCCCTCTGAGGGACAGTTAAGTGGCAATGCAATATACTCTGTACAGCGCTGCAGAAGATGTCGGCCCTATATAAATAATAATAATTGTGTGTACCAGGTATAACACAAGATGAGCATTGTTTATTTTTCTCATCAATATATTTTCCTTTACATCCTCATTTCCTGGTCTATATTTACAGTGGCCAAGCGTCATTTAAATAATGTGAAGCAACCCTTTCAAGCCATGGTAATTACATGAGTTATAAGAGGAATGATAAAAGGTAGGGAGGGATAAGCTTGTCGAGACCTGCCATGCATCCAGCAGCCCAGTACACATATGCCCCAGTAACAGTGATTTTTACCTGAAAACAATGAGTGGCAATCTCCCACTTGTAAACTCCCAGGACAAGCTGCTTTTAGCAGCAGAATGAACGGATGGAAGTTCTGCTAGTTTAGTGATGGTGAGAGGGGTGGAGACTGGCAGGGCTGCATGCATATGACCATGTGAGCACAGTGAGTGATGACCGAGTATAGTTTCCATGCTAGCAGCATGCAGCGTGGGGGATGACAGAGGAGAGCAATCTAGTTATCAGTGGAGGGTCTGCATGCTGACAATTCTGGCAGGGGTCACAGATCAGCGAGTTGGATGGGGGCTGGGGCTGCCAGAGATCTGCTCCCAGCTCTTCTATCATCCAGCAAGGGCTGCAGCGGACTGCCTGAAAGGAGACTACAAGACAAGTTGCCTGAGCTCCTCCCCTCTGTGCGAAACAACAACCCATACACAGAGCAGCCAGCACTTGTCAGCCTCCTTTCCTTTATTTTCTTCTGTGCTCAATCTTTGAACATGTGCTGAGAGAGAGCTCGAGTCCTGCGAGCCTCCTCCTCCTCATCTCGCACAGCACAACAGCATAATCAGACGTTCTGTCCACTCTCAGCAGACGCGTGCAGGCAGGGATGTAATGTAAATGTACTGGTGTGGCCTGGCCTTTCTGACACCCCCATTTAGGCGTGTCACCCGGTGCGCCACGCCCCCTAGCGCTCAATTAACAAAACGCCACTGAGGAGTCCTGCAACCAACCATTCACCATGCGGGAACTGAAGCCACATGGTGATTGGCTGGCTGCAGGACTCCTGCAAACTAACTAGGAAGTGAAGAAGTGATCAATGGGACCAGGTAATGTATGTTAGATGCCGGTAGTGACATCTGTAAGGATCCCTCCAGTGGCATGTTCTGTCCATTGCAGTGGAGCTGCAAACGGACAGTTCTGGCTTGTCAGCGTGCATTCACAATAAGTCTCATTGTCATTTGAAATCGCTCTGCAGTTCTGGGCAGCTCAGGATGTTGTCATCATTCCAACAATTGCTTGTTGCAGCTGAGCTGTGGCCAGATAGCCTTGGATTTCCTGCATGCATGTTGTTGCATAATACTGCATGTATTTCTTATGGGAGTTATTTGCATTTACAGCCAGCTAGTAAATGGTAATCAAACCAGCTCAGGATTGAATGATTACCATTCAGCTGTGTGGGAATTTGCATACCTGCATCCATTGCTGATGCCAGCATAAAAGTCTGCCTCCCAATTGCTACCCCGCCCGTCATAGCGTTCAGCTCTATGAGTTGTCGTTGGGTCTATGCTGTGAAAGTTGTTATTGCAAATGTATAATGCCTTGCTCTGTATTGTCATGTCTGCTGGATGTTTGCTGACCTGCGGGGGTCAGTGAAGTCCTTTTGACCCTGATAGTTAGATTCTGCCAGCACCACGTTGGTGACTGGTAGTATTCCTTCTAGTGTTGTTCTTGAGGATGAACTATAGCAGCGGTTGCCATTAGTTCACTCCTACCTGTTAGTCTTGTCTATCTCAGTGTGAATGTCGCCGTCGCGGAAACAGTGACTAGATTGGCTGAGCATTCCGTCTGTCTCTCTGTTGTCTGTCTTGTTAATTATCATTACTTGTGCTTAAGCTAGTGAGTTATTTGAGAGCTACATTTCATATATTGCGCATCAGCACGATATATATGTACTCTAGTCAGTCAGTCTTGTACTTTGTAGTTATATATCTTGTAATTTATTCATAACATTCTAGTAATATTATTGAAGTAACATCTACGAATCTGCTTAATCCTTCCTATACGACACTTCTGAATTAACATGTATGACCCAAATCTGTTACCGACTACGCAGTGGCGGACATACGGCCGTGCAGGCCATTCAGCCGCACGAGGGCCCCTGAAGTTCCGTTGCTTCAGGGGCCCATTAAGTATTGCTGTTTTTTTTTTATTATTATTATTATTTTTTTTTCCTGGGGGGCCCCGACTCCTATCCTCCCCCCCTCACCTCAGGGCCCCCCCCTCATGCGGCGGGAGAGTGGCAAATACAGGAAGTCTCCAGGGCTCCGGGCAGGCGCTAGAGGCTCAGCGGCTGCTTGGTCTACGATGTCTCCAACTCTGTATACTGCTCGCTACTAAACCAGGAAGTAGCGAGCAGTATACAGAGTTGGAGACACGGGAGACCAAGCGGCTAAGCCTCTAGCGCCTGCTGGAGCCCCGGAGACTTCCTGTATTTGCCGCTCTCCCACCGCGCATACCAGGAGGGGGGCCCCCGAGGTGAGGGAGGGAGGGAGGATAGGAGTCAGTCCCCCCACCCGGATAGCTACCCACCCACCTGGCTACCTACCTACCTACCCACCAGGCTACCTACCCACCCACCCGGCTACCTACCCACCCACCAGGCTACCTACCTACCCACCCGGCTACCTACCTACCTACCCACCCGGCTACCTACCTACCCACCCGGCTACCTAACCACCCACCCGGCTACCTACCCACCCACCAGGCTACCTACCCACCCACCCGGCTACCTACCTAACCACCCACCCACCCGGCTACCTACCTACCTACCTACCTATCGGGCTAGTTACCAACCCACCCACCAGGCTACCTAACCACCCGGCTACCTACCCACCCACCTACCTACCCACCTGGCTACCTACCCACCCACCAGGCTACCTACCCACCCACCCGGCTACCTACACACACACCCGATTACCTACCCACCCACCAGGCTACCTACCCACCCAGCTACCCAGCCAGCCACCCACCCGGCTACCTACCCACCCACCAGGCTACCTACCCACCCGGCTAAGGGCTACCTACCTATCCACCCACCAGGCTGCCTACCTACCTACCCACCCACCAGGGTACCTATCTACCCACCCACCCACCCACCAGGCTACCTACCTACCTACCCACCAGGCTACCTACCCACCCACCCGGCTACCTACCCACCCACCCGGCTACCTACCCACCCACCAGGCTACCTACCCACCTACCCACCCGGCTACCTACCTACCCACCCGGCTACCTAACCACCCACCCGGCTACCTACCCACCCACCAGGCTACCTACCCACCCACCCGGCTACCTACCTAACCACCCACCCGGCTACCTACCTACCTACCGGGCTAGTTACCAACCCACCCACCAGGCTACCTAACCACCCGGCTACCTACCCACCCACCTGGTTACCTACCCACCCACCAGGCTACCTACCCACCCACCCGGCTACCTACCCACCCACCAGGCTACCTACCCACCCAGCTACCCAGCCAGCCACCCACCCGGCTACCTACCCACCCACCAGGCTACCTACCCACCCGGCTAAGGGCTACCTACCTATCCACCCACCAGGCTGCCTACCTACCTACCCACCCACCAGGCTACCTATCTACCCACCCACCCACCAGGCTACCTATCCACCCAACCACCCATGGGAACTGCACGCCGGATGGAGGCTGGGACAGGAGGTCCGCTGCTGCAGGTGAGTAAATGTTTTTTTTTTTTAATCTATATTAGCAGGTGTATGTTCTGGGCAGGTCTGCCGACATGATTGCACGTATTTTCTGGGCAGGTCTGACGACCTGATTACACGTATTTTCTGGGCAGGTCTGCCGACATGATTGCACGTATTTTCTGGGCATATCTGCGGACATGATTGCACGTATTTTCTGGGCATATCTGCCGACATGATTGCACGTATTTTCTGTGCATATCTGCCGACATGATTGCACGTATTTTCTGGGCATATCTGCCAACATGATTGCGCGTATTTTCTGGGCATATCTGCCGACATGATTGCACGTATTTTCTGGGCATATCTGCCGACATGATTGAATGTATTTTCTGGGCATATCTGCCGACATGATTGAATGTATTTTCTGGGCATATCTGCCGACATGATTGAATGTATTTTCTGGGCATATCTGCCGACATGATTGAATGTATTTTCTGGGCATATCTGCCGACATGATTGAATGTATTTTCTGGGCATATCTGCCGACATGATTGAATGTATTTTCTGGGCATATCTGCTCACATTATGTGTATTTTCTTGCGAAAACCTGCACAATTATGTGAATTTTCTGGGGAAAGGGTCACCAAAACTTGGGCCCACTGTCTTTGCGTTGCACTTTTCTAGGGAACCTGAGGTGAGAATAATATTGAGGCTGCCATATTTCTCTCCTTTTAAGCAATACCAGTTGCCTGGCTGCCGTGCTGGTCCTCTGCCTCTTATTCTTTCAACCATAGACCCTGAACAAGCATGCAGCAAGTCAGGGGTTTCTGACATTATTGTCAGTAGTAAAAATGTTTCTGTACCGTGTTAGCCAAACAATATATGTAGGTAGAAAAAAACAAAGTCTTGTAAAAGTAATACCTTTTAATGGCTAACTGCTAAAGTTAAATAATGCAAGCTTTCTGGGATCTAGTCCCCTTCTTCAGGCATATTTCTAGATGTTATGATGATTGATTATCAAATGATTATCAGAAGTGCATTATCTACACCAGAAACTCCAGGCACATTACCCTGCAATAACGCAAGATGTGAGACCTGCCCTTATATCTTGTGCACAAGCCAAATACAAATACCAAACTCACAAAAATATCATCAAATATCAGACCAATTTTCCTGTAAATCATCCAATGTTGTATACATGATACGCTGCATGAAATGCCCCTCAAGAGGAATCTATATAGGAGAAACAGGACAAAAACTGCGCACAAGAATGAACCATCACCGCTTTAAAATTAATGAGGGTAAAATGGACACACCAGTGGGCCAACACTTCTGTGAACCAGGACACAGCATGCAAGATCTAAAAGTACTTATTCTCAAGGGTAACTTTAAAAATGAACAAGCAAGAAAGATTTCTGAGTACAAATTTATGAAAATGTTCAAGACATTAACAGAAGGTTTAAATTGTGGAATGGGATTCATGACTCCTTATGTAACATGATTGACTTGGCTTCACTATCTTCAGAAACCTGCTAGATTTTATGTTTGCTTGCATAAGCTCACTGGCTTCAGCCTGCTGACCACCTGACATCTAACTGCTGAACAGCAACCAGTACGTTCAACTGCCATCTTCATGCAGCTTCCCTGCATCAGTGTTTTACTACAGCTAACATCTAGAAATATGCCTGAAGAAGGGGACTAGATCCCAGAAAGCTTGAATTATTTAACTTTAGCAGTTAGCCATTAAAAGGTATTACTTTTACAAGACTTTGTTTTTTTCTAATGACATTATTGTCAGAACTGAGAAGATTAGCTGCATGCTTGTTGCTGGTGTACTTCAGTTTAATACTGCAGCCAAATAGATCAGCAGGGCCGCCAGGCAACTAGTATTGTTTAAAAGGAAATAAATATGGCAGCCTCCATATCACTCTCACCACGGGATCACTTTAAATTACAGTTAGCTCCGCCCTCATCCGGTCATTGCCACGCACATTTTTTGCCGCGGCGCCGCAGGTTCTATCCACACCTATTTTTTATCTGCGCCGCGCTTAGCGCGCCGCAGGTTATGGCCACGCCCATTTTTTGCCACTTCGCGCGCCGCAGGTCATAGGGGCCCACAATTGCAATTTTGCACAGGGGCCCACTGCTGGCTGTATCCGCCACTGCAACTATGTCTGTTGTGTATTGTATCACATAGCATCTAGCCTGATAGGCGGCCCAGAGCTGCATTTTCCCTGGCCAAGCTTGCTCCCTTGTGCATTACTCCTGTGTTCATATGTGGAGCCTCTTCCATTATTCAGCTCAGGGGCGTAACAATAGCCCCTGCAAGGGATGTATCTGCAGGGGGGCCCTTAGGAAAAGAAGCCTGTGGGGGGCCCCTGGCCCTGGGGCCCTCCAGGGCCATGTTTAGGTGCAGGAGGTGACAGCACAGCAGTGGCTTATGTAGAGGGGTGCAGCCGCAATGCGGAGCTGTAGCCACCTGGTGTGTGTCCCTATAACTGAGACACACAGTCACAGCTGCTCGTTCTACCCCCAGGAAAGATTAGAGAGGAGGCACCACTAGGGGAAACTCTAGGCGAGAGTGCACTGAGCTCTGAACGCTCTGCAGAGAGGGGGAAGCACGCTGTGGATGATGGGGCTGGAACTACAGGAGAGTAAAGACTTGGCGATTGGGACTGATCCTCTCCCTCAGACACCCCCTCCCTGTCTGTTATTGCTGTGTGACGCCCCCCCTGTCTGTTATTGCTGTGTGACCCCCTGTCTGTTATTGCTGTCTGTGTGACCCCCCTTCCTTGTCTGTTATTGCTGTGTGACCCCCTGTCTGTTATTGCTGCTGTCTGTGTGACCCCCCCTGTCTGTTATTGCTGCTGTCTGTGTGATACCCCCCTGTCTTTTATTGCTGCTGTTTGCGTGACCCCCCTGTCTGTTATTGCTGCTGTCTGCATGACCCCCCTGTCTGTTATTGCTGCTGTCTGTGGGACCCCCCTGTTGGTTATTGCTGTCTGTGTGACCCCCCCCCCCCCTGTCTTTAATTGCTGTCTGAGCAACCCCCCTGTCTGTTATTGCTGTCTGTGTGATTCCTCCCCTGTGTGTTATTGCTGTCTGTGTAACCCCCCTGTCTGTTATTGCTGTCTGTGTGACCCCCCGTCGGTTATTGCTGTCTGTGTGACCCCCCCCCCCGTCTTTAATTGCTGTCTTTGTAACCCCCTGTCTGTTATTGCTGTCTGCGTGACCCCCCCCCCCCGTTATTGCTGTCTGTGTAACCCCCCTGTCTGTTATTGCTGTCTGTGTGACCCCCCTGTCTTTAATTGCTGTCTGTATAACCGCCCTGTCTGTTATTGCTATTTGTGTAACCCCCCTGTCTTTTATTGCTGTCTGTGTGCCCCCCCATCTGTTATTGCAGTCTGTGTGACCCCCCTGTCTGTTATTGCTGTCTTTTGGCTGCGCTCTGACTTCCACAGGGGGATTTCACCCTCTGTATAGTGCTGCAGAAGTCATGTCACTGACTGTCATGTCACTGACTGTCCTCGGAGGAGCTCACAATCTAATCTTACCATAATCATAGTCTAATATCCTACCATATTATCAATATGATGTATTTATTTATGCAGAACTGACAGAGTACAGAGAGGGAATAAGAAGACTGACAAAAACACAGACCACTATAACAAATGTGCATGAGAATGGGTGTAGTTTTGACAGGGGAGCCTCTGACTGGGATGGGGGGTGCTATTTTAGTGTTTGCCATTGGCGCTATATTACCCAGATATGCCCCTGCCCCAATGCAGGAAGGGGGAGCAGCAGGCACAAACAGCAGCAGGGAGGGGGGTCCGATTTCCCCCCTTCCTCACCTCGGGCTGCCATCAGCACTCCCCCCTCCAGCAACGACACCTGGGGAGCCCCATCCAAAGTTTTGCAGGGGGGCCCCGTGATTTCTAGTTATGCCCCTGATCCAGCTCTTAGCCTTGTTGCGCTGGGTAGTCAGAAAGTATGACCCCCCCCCAGCATTACACATCTAGTTGCAAAGTTTATTTAATGTTGTAGGACGTTTATGAAACGTTAAATAACCTTAGTAGCAAGATGTCATTATCGGCATAACCCTGCGCCATTTTTTGTGACGCCTTTTTTGAATGTACCCTGCTTACAAGGTTTGGGCCAATCAACCTTTAAAGGGAAAAAAATCCTTCCTGATTTCAGGCAGCAGTTAAATAAAATCCTTGGTTCAATTCCACTGGGAATAACCTAGTAATCATTGCTGTGTATGTACAATGCAAGGAAAGTGTCCAAGAAACATTTAAGTGCAGAATTTGCCATAATTATCTGTTGTGTGAAATATTCCATTTGTTATAAACTTTCCTAAATAGATGAAAAAAACTTTTTTTCTCCGTCATAAGCAGATCATAACCTTTTGTCCTTTGTAAAAGTCTAGAGACAAAAAGTTAATCTGCAAAGCTTTTGTATTGCCCACTGATAAATTTAAGCAGGTCAACTCACGGTAAACTTTTTTTATCCAAGCTTAATGAGCCCAGTTTGTCCAACTTTTCTAGGTAAATGAAATCTTCCATCCTTCTGATTAATTTAGTCACCTGTCTTGTACCCGTTATAGAATGTCAATGTCAATGTATAGTTTGGTGCCCACATCTGTGTCCCATACTCCAGATATGGCCTTACAAGTGATTATGGAGGGATTAGTATACTAGCATCTTGTGTGTGTGTGTGGGGGGGGGGGGGGGGTTGTGTCTTATGTAGCTCATACATTTTATATTTTATTTATTTTTATATGTTTATTAATTGCTGCTACTTGGCTCCTTAACTTGTTATTAACCAGTATTGCCTAGTCTTTCTACAAGTATGGTGTGTTTGCATGACTCTGTATTTATCAACATTAAATGTAATGCCTTCTCATAATCATCATAGTTCCTCTTTAACACTTTTGAAGTTTCTAATGAATGGTAACAGTGTTTTCCCCATTCATGTTCAAGAACAACAAGACTTTAAATTCTAAGAGTCCTAAACAATACATACCCTGTCAAACAATGTGAACAATTCTCTCAATACATCAGAAACTGGTAACTTCAAGTGGCAGGCAAATTCTTCAATTCCTATTTTTCCTCCTTTAGATGAGTCAGCAATGGAAGCAAAGGCCTCCATTTGTTTCTGAATGTCATCCCATTTTATACTGAAAACAAAGATTGTGAAACTATTAGCCTGTGCATACCAAAACTGGCCAATGGTAGAACATTTTCATTTTCTTTTTCTAAGTACAGTAATAAAAAATAAAAAAACGTATCAATTATCTTGCTTACTTATTTTTTATCTTAACTATAAGGAGAGAAAAACAAAAGTTTGCTTTCCTAAAACAGAAAGAATTTGCGATAATTCAGGTTGGAGTGAGCTTGAGATGTCTCCCAGAGCAACACTGCTGAATATATGCAAATTAACCATTGTTACCCTTAGAAGCTAAACACACCTCCAGAACCGCTGGAATCCAGTACAATGGTTAATTTGCATATATTCAGCAGTGGTGCACTGGGAGACATCTCAAGCTCACTCCAACCTGAATTATCACAAATTCTTTCTGTTTTAGGAAAGCAAACTTTTGTTTTTCTAACATCTTAGTAAGGGGGCTTTTAGGACCATTGTAGTCCCTTACACACCCCAATGAGTTCTGGGTCACCATGAGCTTGCTGGTTAGTCTGTGCCTATAAGGAGAGATCAGTCATAAAGTACATAAGGTAAAAGAGAGCTGAGAGAAAAGCCCATATTCAATTAACTTTGCTCCTGTGTTTTCTCCCAGGAGATCCTGGTATTTTTCATATTATTTGAAAAATAACTTTTTAGCAACTAACAGCTGAACAAGTACTAAAAAGTAAGTAAAAAGGTAATATCAAACTTATTTTATCTATTTCCTTGCTTGATGAGGATGTTAAAGATATTTATTGATAAGGTAAGAAAACATCTCCTTTGAGAGAACGCAGGAGAAAAGTTAATGAAATAGGGGTCATAACTCTTGAGATACAACTTGAGAAAAGATTATTATTGAGATGAAACAGATAGGGGACCCTATGCAATTCTTTCACCGGAGAGCAGCAAGAAGCACTGATTAGGTGTCAGGACCGTTGCTTAAGTCAATTGTATTTAGAACCTGGCTGGTTGGAAAAAAAACTTGCTTGGGCAATTTCATTCCCCTGCTATCTATATGGCTCTATGGAATCGATGCTTTCCATCAACTATGAACGCAAATGAGCGAGAACTTTTCACCTGCTCAGAGCATTTTTGACTCCCTACCTATGTAGTGTAAGAAAATAGAACATACTTTATTGAAAAAAAAAAAAGTCTTTATTTCTTTTGTTATTTCTTCCTTTTGTATTCTTTTTCAATCTTGCTTGAAGTGTCTCCACCTGGCTACGGATTCCCACCAGAAAACCACCACTGCATGTCGCTACATGTGCTCCATTTCCAAGCACCCTAGCCCTATCAATATCCATGCTACAGCTCTGCCAGGCACTCTCAGCCCCATCACAAGTTGCCCCCACAGTGCTGACACAGTGCTGTCACAATCTTCCCTGAGCAGGATTCCAAAATCCAGAGCCAAAAGAAGCTGCCTTTGCATAGACTAATATGTAAAGGTGGCCACACACCATACAATTTCTTCAAATATCTGTTCAATTAAATAAGAGCAATCAATTTTTTAGACTGATTGGAACATTTAAAAAATCTGACCAATGTACCACACATGTAACATTTTTCCTCAATAATGATAAAAATGATTGGAAACGCTGAAAAAAATTGCTTGGGTGTATATATTAATAAATTGACAATCTACCACATACCATTCAATTTTCATAAAAATTGATCAGAAAAATCCACCATTCCCAATCAACTTTTTTCAAATAAAAAGGGAAATCTGATCAGATTTCTTGATCAAATACAAAAAAGAGCTTTTGTTTTGTTTTTTTGGGGAAATGCGATCTTTTTATCCAATTGCCATAAAATTGGATCATTTTATTGTATTGTGTGTGGCCACCGTGACTATATGGAACTCCACTCTGCACATGCTCTCCCGTTTGTGTGAGCAAAAGCTTGGCATCCGCCATTACTTGGTCACCTTGGTGCATGGATGTGCAACGGCCTATGGTACAGTCAGCCACACAGCTGCCCTATTTCTCTAGTGACCAGTGGCTGCAGATGGAGACGCTGTGTACTGGCCCCCTTTGAGCAGGCCACAAACCTTGTGAATTGAGAGCAGTCAAGCTGGAAGGACATCGTACCCATCACCTTTCTGCTTGATGATACCCAGTGTGGCCTGATGGAAAGTGATGATGGGAAAGGAGGGAAGAAGGTGGGAGGAAGGGTGATATTCCACTCCATACCTCACAGCCAGCATCAGGAGGAGCAAAAAGGGACAGGGGTCTGCATCAGGTGTTCGAAAAGGAGGAGGAGGAGGAAGATAATGATGATGATGAAGGAGACCATGCTGGAAACCCATCCAATCTGCATTTCTGTTTTAGTGCCCCAGGCATTGTGCTGCCGATAGAAGATCAGGAACTGCTGCAGCTTAAAAAGGAGGAAGTGGGCGATGAGGATGAATATTTCTGGGGACCTATTGAGGGACCTAAGGAGGATGAGCCCAGGGGACCTCTCTTTCATATGTGTGTATGTACACATGTTGTGATGCCTACGGAGAGACTCCTACATTTGGCTAGTCACCCTTCTGGGTCACACCTATAAAGGAAAAATATCATAGTTCCCTTCATACCTAACCCAGTGCGAGAGAAAGAAAAAGTAACCCTCAAGAGCAGTATTATGCAACCAGCTGTGTGAGGAGCTCCCCACTCCACAATCCACACAGCAGACTGCCTCCACCATACCAACCTGTAGCGGCAGCAGCAGTAGTGTGTGACGCTTGGTGTTTGGCGTGCACACAGAATACAATAAATCGAGGTCAGGTTGAAGCTAGGTCATACACGAGAAGTCAGAATTGTGCGGTACAGAAGGACTTAACGAAACAGAGCTAGGTCAAATAACGGGCTAATATCGTTACACAGGAGTCAGATGACAAGAGGGTCAAGACAAGTGCTAAGTCAATATTCAGGCCGAGGTCGTACACATAGGATCAGATGGCTGAGGTAGAGAAGGGATGAGACAGAGACAAGGTCGTTAGCCTAGCCGAGGTCTATAACAGGTAGGTAATGAGGCTTTAATCAGAGTGGGGGACTTGCCGGATCATACACAGAAACAATATAATAATACAATATAATAATTACAATATACTGTATATATATATATATTACACAATTCTAGACTGACTAGAGTACATATATATCACGGAATGCGCAATATATAAATGAAGCTCTCAAAGACTATCTCACTAGGAGACCAAGAACTAGCGAACTGATAAGTATCAAGGCCAATGAGCAAGTGAATGCTTTGGCCTTATATACACAAAGGATAGATCCCAAGCCCACCCCCAGCAAAGATAGCAACTCCTGCAAAAAAGGTGTCAGCTGATGACATCCCAGCTGACACCTATGGACACGCCTTCTCAGCCTGTAAAGGCTGCTCTGTCCTTTGCACGTCCGTCTGGTCACACTGCGCACGCCGAACCCCCGCCGCAGGGGTGCTGGGGATGCGACTGGAGGACGGCGGAGCGGAAGTCCCAGTACGTGAACGACTCCCGCCAGAGACGCCGTGGGAGACATTGCGGGACTCGCCGCTTGCAGGTAAGATTATTACATAGTGACAGCACACCATGTACATCAAACACTTTAGGTCAATGCAGGGGTGATTTTCTGGATGCTTGGTGAAACAGTGTTCTGTCTGAAAGATCCTTCACTGCCACTGGTGGAGTGGTCACACTACAACTGATTATGACTGTCACCTGAAAATGTCAATCATCTCACCATTTTTGAAAGGTGGATTACTAGCAGCTATTATCCCCCTACTGTAGATGACACTGACTGACTGACACAAGGGGCCTGATTCACAAAGCGGTGCTAACAGTTAGCACGCTGGGGAAAAGCCCTTTATCACGCCTAAACTCAGTTTAGGCATGATAAGTTTAGGTGTGATAAGTTTAGGAGTGATAAGTTTAGGCATGATAAGTTTAGGTGTGATAAGTTTAGGCATGATAAGTTTAAGCACCAACTGGGTTAGCAGTGCAGTGCACAGCTGATCAAAAGTTTTGCGCTAGCAAAGTCTGGTGCACATTGCATAGAGTTTAATGGCGCTGCTTTGCGTGCGGGACTTTGCGCACGATCTAAACTTATCTAAACTTAGCATGCCTAAACGTATCATGCCTAAACTTATCACACCTAAACTTATCACGCCTAAACTGGCTTTTCACCAGTGTGGTGCAATGGTTATCACGCTTAAAGTCTCTAACTGGGTTAGCACCGCTTTGTGAATTGAGCCCCTGGACTCACTGGCCAACCAGGATGCCTTTGTGAACGCACACTGCTCATGTTCTAGGTCTGTAACTATCCTAAAACCCAGTCAGCTGAGATGGCCTTGGCTGAATTTTTTTCGCAATGTAGAGCAGTGGCAAATTGTATTATACACTTCTGGGTGCCATTGACAATGCACTACACCCTGTTCTCCATGCCAATTTCCAATGCACTCTCCCTGGTGATTGCTGACCAGAGGCCACACAATGTTACTGCTCTCGTTGACCCATGCTCCATCACAGGTCCTCCATCCTTGGGCCTAATGTCACCACGCTACTTCTACAGACCTTTATGTGGGGCACTCATTACACATGTCATCCAGTTCATGATGCCGGCTAGCAATGCGGCCTTCTGCTGTTCTGACAGCAGAGACAGCTGCTAGTGGGCTGAGTTGACAAGCAGCACCTCCCTTTCTCAATCTTAGGACCTGCCTCCATGTTCTAATGTTTATGCTGCCTTCTGCACCCTGTCGATCATGCAAAAATCTTATTTGCCTGCTGTCACTTTAACTGGCATTTACTAAAAAAAAAAAAACTCAAGGGTTTTTGGAACTTTTTATATTCCCTTGTTGCCACTGTTCTCCTACATACACCTAGAACATTTGGTGGTTCTAACTCAAAGAAGTTTTACAAGTACATCAACTCTAAAAAAAGAAAGGTTGACTGTATTGGACTCCTAAAGGATAAGGGTGGGAACTCAATGGTGGATGACCAAGGTAAGGCAGAGTTATTAAATGCTTTCTTTGCTTCTGTCTTCACAAGGGAAACATCACTGTTGCAAATTACAGATGCAGAAGAGTCTCAATCTTCCAATTGTAATATTAAATACTTAACTAACGCAGGAAGAAGTGACGGCAAGACTAAATAAATTAAAAATAGACAAGGGCAAGGCACCTGGCCCGAATGGCATACATCCTCGGGTCCTAAGGGAATTAAGTTCAGTCATAGATAAACCCCTTTATCTTATCTTTTGTGACTGGCAGAGTCCCAGTAGATTGGCATACAGCCCACGTTTTCACATTATTTAAGAAGGGCAAAAAATCAGATCCAGGAAATTATAGACCAGTAAGCTTAACATCAGTTGTATGCAAACTATTTGAGGGGTTACTGAAAGATGCTATACATGACTTTATAGTAGAAAATATTCTTATTTCTCAGCATCAGCATGGGTTTACTAAACACGGGTCCTATTTGACTAACATGCTCAGCTTTTATGAGTTAGTGAACGCTAATATGGATATTGGGAATGCTGTAGATGTGATACTTGGACTTTGCTAAGGCCTTCGACACTGTTCCCAACAAAAGTCTGGTGCAAAAGTTGAGGATGCAAGGACTGGGGAAGAGTCTGTGTGCATGGATAGGGAATTGGCTGATGGACAGCAAATGAGTTGTGGTCAATGGAGCGAGCATACCCAAAATGGAGTCCCACAGGGGTCTGTACTGGGTCCAGTGCTCTTCAATTTATTTATTAATGACCTAGTAGATGCAGTAGAACGCAATGTTGCTATTTTTGCAGATGATACAAAATTGTGCAGAATCATCAACTCTCAGGAAGATAGTGACATATTGCAACAGGATCTGGATAAGATGGCTATATGGGCACATAAATGGCAGATGAAATTCAATGTTGAAAAATGTAAAGTCATGCATTTTGGTCGTACCAATGGTCTAGCACCATACAAAATAAATGGGATACAGTTGGGGACATCAAACTTGGAGAAGGACTTAGGAGTACTACTCATCGATAACAAGTTAAATAATTGTATTCAATGCTAAGCCGCTGCAGCTAAAGCTAATAAAAGTTTGGGAATCATTAAATGGGAAATAAAAACTCGAGATGCTAGCATAATATTGCCCCTGGTTAACTATCTAGTAAGACCACATCTGGAATATGGAATTCAGTTCTGGGCACCACATTAAAGGAAAGATATTGCAGTTTTTAGAGCAGGTGCAGAGACGAGCAACAAAATTGATACGAGGGATGGAAGGTCTCACTTACCAAGAAAGGTTCGATAAACTGGGTTTATTTAGTCTAGAGAAAAGGCGCCTTAGAGGGGATCTAATTAACATGTATAAATACATTAGAGGGCAATATAAAAGCTTGGCGGATGAGCTTTTTGTTCCTAGGCCTTCTCAAAGGACTAGAGGACATGACCTGCGCATGGAGGAAAAATGTTTTAGCCATTTATTTAGGAAAGGGTTCTTTACAGTAATAGTGATTAAGATGTGGAATGCATTGCCACAGGAAGTAGCTATGGCAAATTCTATACCTGCATTTAAAGGGGGCTTAGATGCTTTCCTTGCGTTGAAAGACATCCATGGCAACAATTACTAGGAATGCCCAGTGATGTTGATCCGGGGATTTTGTCTGATTGCTGTCTGGAGTTGGGAGGGATTTTTTTCACTTTTGGGTCTAATTGGACCATGCCTTGTACGGGTTTTTCACCTTCCTCTAGATCAACAGGGATCTATGGGGGAGCAGGCTGGTGCTGTACTTTGTTCTCTGGTTGAACTCGATGGACGTATGTCTTTTTTCAACCCAAGTATGTAAAAAAACAAAAAAAAAACGATGTATAGATCATTTTGGTGTCATAAGTGGTAATAAAGTTATTGGCGAATGAATGGGAGGAGTGTGAAATGTGAAAATTGCTCTGGTTTTTAAGGGCAAATAACCTGTGGTGGGGAAGTGGTTAAAAATAGTTATAAAACTGAAAATTTAAATATTATTATATTATATATAATATTATTATATACTGTATATATTATATATAATATATTATTATATTTAACCACTTGCCGACCGCGCACTCATACCGCGCGTCGGCAAAGTGGCAGCTGCAGGACCAGCGACGCAGTTCTGCGTCGCCAGCTGCAGGCTAATTAATCAGGAAGCAGCTGCTCGCACGAGCGGCTGCTTCCTGTCAATTCACGGCGGGGGGCTCCGTGAATAGCCTGCGGGCCGCTGATCGCGGCTCGCAGGCTAAATGTAAACACAAGCGGAAATAATCCGCTTTGTTTACATTCGTACAACGCTGCTAACAGTAGCAGCGTTGTACCAGATCAGCGATCCCCGGCCAATCAGCGTCCGGGGTACCTGCATTTAAAGGGGGCTTAGATGCTTTCCTTGCTTTGAAAGACATGGCTACAATTACTAGGTAATGCCCAGTGATGTTGATCCAGGGATTTTATCTGATTGCCATCTGGAGTTGGGAAGGAATTTTTTCCCTTTTGGGGCTAATTGGACCATGCCTTGTAAGGGTTTTTTGCCTTCCTCTGGATCAACAGGGATATGCGAGGGAGCAGGCTGGTGTTGTACTTTGTTCTCTGGTTGAACTCGATGGACGTATGTCTTTTTTCAACCCAAATAACTATGTAACTAGGTATAGGAGCTATTATATGTATAATGGAATTTTGGGAATTGGTTTGCCAAAAAATTCACAGCACCATCCGAAGTTCGAGGACATTTTAGCAAGACTGTCAGAGGCATTTTTGCTAATCCCCAAATGGCATAACTGATCTTGGATTTCATTGGGAGGTAGAGTTAGTGACACTAATTTACATTGTTACATTACATTGTGCAAATTACATTGCTGGATTCCGTCTAGAGTTGCCTAATCAAACTCAGCAGATCTCCTGGGCACCTGTTGCTGGCCGCAGGCACCGGCTGCTGTGTTGGCTGGAAAGGGGCGGGGGGAGGTGGAAGGCTGGGGGAATGCTTCTTCCAGTCTATGAACAAGGGTCACCTGCAACTCCCTTGTTTAACGCTCATCGTCTCCACGCTGCAGGACATGACACAGCTTGCCCTTCAACCATGGGTCCAGGATCATAGTGATGCACATTTCCTCCCTCTGCCGCATCTGGATCACTCTGGGGTCCCTGCGCAGACAGCGTAGCATGTGCACAGCCATGGGGTAGAGGTGTGCCACAGCAGCCATACCATTGTCGTCAACAAGCCCTTCCAGCAGACTGAACACCGCCCTGTCCAGCAGGCAAATCATGGGCACCCACTCGCAGACAGATGCCTGTTCCTGACTCACCATGTTGGTTCCCTGCAGGAAGAGAGCCAACACCAGGCACACCTGCCGCATCTGCCCCCAATCTGCATTTGAAATGATCTGGAGGTGTGTGGTGCTGGAGACATTTTTGTCAATGATGTAGCGGGTGACAGCCCTCCTTTGCTGGCACAGCTGCTCCAACATCCCCAGGGTGGAGTTCCAGCAAGTTGGTACATCGATGATGTGCCTGTGTGGTGGCACGCCCTTGCGCTGCAGGTCGGCCAGGATCACTGAGGCAGTGACGGAAGGTGGAAATGGTGAACAATTTTCAGCGCCCCTTCTAGAATATCCTCCATCCCCGGGTAGGTGCGCAGGAACCTCTGCACCACCAGGTTCAGGACCTGGGCAAAACAGAAGACGTGGCTGAGGTGTTCCCCTGCTGATGGCAGCCAGCAGGTTGGCCCCATTGTTGGACACCACCAATCCGACTCTGAGGCCTCTGGAGATCGGCCACTTTTGCTCCTGCTCCCTGAGGGCGGCCAGGACGTTGTTGGCCATCAGCTTCTCCTTCCCCAGGCTTGACATCTCCAGCAGCGCTTGGCGTGGTGGGGCTGGATGCTGCTGCTGAGGCAGGAACATTTGGCGGGTGTGCCAGAGGAGGGAACTGGATCAGAGGAGCTTGCAGCATCTTCCCTGACCCCGTGGGGTGGCACCACCCACTGGGCTGCTGCTGCTGTGCTAGATGCTTATGCCTCACCTCCTTCCACCAAGCTGACCCAGTGAGCTGTGAAGGACAGGTAGTGGTCTGTCCAAAGCGGCTGCTCCAAGAGTCTATGGTGACATGGACCCACTCGCACTCGCCCATGGTGTGATCGAGCGAACGGGCCATGTTTGCCACCACAAACTGGTGCAGTGCTGGGATCACTGTGCGGGAGAAGTAGTGGCAGCTGGGGATTTGCCACACCGGGATCCCATACTGCAGCAGTGCTCCCCTCCTGCACAAGGGAGTATAACAGAAGTTGGGAGCACATGGCCCAGGTAAGCATCCTGTTCAGCATCTGGATTCGCCAGTGGCCGGGAGGCAGAACCTTGGGCACACCTGGAAAGGTGTTGCTGAGCAACAGAGTCTGCCGCTTGCCTGCACGGGAGGCAGAGGAGGGAGCTGTGGAGTGAGCAGAGGAGGCCACTGAGGACTGGCTGCCCTCACCAGTCTCAATGCCGGTGGTGGGAGGTCTGGAGGGCACACTGGAGGTAGCAGTGCGTTTACGCACTCCTGCTGCTGCTTCTGGATGAGCAGGAGGTGAGGCTGCTGCTGAAGAACACGCATGTCCACCAGCTCCCTTCAGACTATGGATCTCATCAAACTGAGTCCTGTGCTGGCTCTTCAAGTGTGCCTGGAGGCTTGAGGTACCCATCCTGGAGGGATTATGACCTCTGCTCAAAGTTGTTTTGCAGGAGTTGCAGATTGCAAAACTCTCATCCAGGGTGGACACAAGGAAGTACTTCCAGATTGGGGATGTGAACACCCGCCTATGGCTGGAAGGGGTGCCTGCTGTCTCTCGCTGGTTGGGGGTTGCCTGGTTGTGGTGATGGCTGAAGCAGCGGGCTGTGGCTCCCTGCTACCATGCCCTTCCCTGGCCACCATGCTGCGCCTCTCTGCCACAGGCTCCTCCTCCTCCGAGCTGCCTTGGGGGGAGAACTGTGGTGGCATGTAGGGACAGTCCCGCACCTCATCCTCCTCCTCCTCCTCTAACTCCTCCACCCCAAACAGCTCCTCTGACTCCTCAACCACCTTTACAGCCCCAACATCCCCTGGCTCTGGCTCCTCCACTTTAAAACCCTCCTGGCCGACAGGCCCCAGGATCTCCTGGCCCTCAATGTGCTCTCCGATGCTGGACTAAAGTGAAGTGAACTTTCATCCAGTGAGGGCTTCTTGGCCACTGGGGTCGACGTTACCTCAAGCAGGAAGTGTCTGCTGCTGCTGCTAATGGGAGTGCTGGTCAAAGTTGGGGTCTGCGTGGAAGGGGTGCCTACTGTCTCTCGCTGGTTGGGGGTTGCTTGGCTGTGGTGATGGCTGAAGCAGCGGGCTGTGGCTCCTGGCTACCATGCCCACTGCTGGCCCTGCCCTGGCCGCCATGCTGTGCCTCTCTGCCCCAGGCTCCTCCTCCTCCGAGCTGCCTTGGGGGGAGAACTGTGGTGGCACGTAGTGACAGTCCCGCACCTCATCATCCTCCTCCTCAAACTCCTCCACCCCAAACAGCTCCTCTGACTCCTCAACCACCTTTACACCCCCAACATCCCCTGGCTCTGGCTCCTCCACTTTAAAACCCTCCTGGCCGACAGGCCCCAGGATCTCCTGCGCAAGGGCCCTCAATGTGCTCTCCGATGCTGGACTAAAGTGGAGTGAACTTTCATCCAGTGAGGGCTTCTTGGCCGCTGGGGTCGACATGACCTCAAGCAGGAAGTGTCTGCTGTTGCTACTAACGGGAGTGCTGGTCAAAGTTGGGGTCTGTGTGGAACTGATGGCCTGCGGCATCACGCCTCTCTGCTCCCTCCCCCAGAGCTGAGTACCCCGTGGCTGGTGGCGGACCAGCCACAGACCTGCCGGTAGCGGCGCGTGATGGCACTGCCTCTCCTGCTGCCCCCTTCAGTCATTGTATATTACGATTCATTACAAACAAGAACAATAAGAAAATGGAAAGGGGGGAACCCTGAAAGGTTTTTTTTTAATGAAATATGTGTTTTGTTGGCTGGTGACAATTGGACAAATTTAAATGTGTTGTGTTTTTTTTTACGGACAAATATGCTACACTAATGTACTGACTGAGTATAATTCACTTCACTACACATACACAGACGGACAGTGACAGTGAGTGAATGACTACAACAAGTAACAGTACTAGGTAACAAGTAACAGTGTAAGTAACAGTAACAGAAAGTCTAGTCAGTCACTAACTAAACTGATACAATTCTTGTAGGAGAGCTGGCAGGCACTTCGGGAAAACTGTAAATGGCTGGCAAAATGTAAACACGCTCAGCAAACCATGTGATCAAGACAAAAAGCAAAAGAATGCAAAAAATCTGTGAGGCAAAGAGTGTCTGGCACTATGGTTTATTAGTGCAGCAAATGGCAAACATCGTGTGATAGATACATTAAAGTGCATTGCATGCAAATCAATAGCATGAATTCAAATATGTCACAATGAGGTGGTCGCTGTACCTGAGTGTGTGGGAGGTGGCAGGTGTGGGCGCCAAAAGGTGCACGGTCCCTTACGACCACGTCATTGTGACATATTTGAATTCATGCTATTGATTTGCACGCAATGCACTTTAATATATCTATCACATGACGATGTTTGCCATTTGCTGCATTAATGAACCATAGTGCCAGACACTCTTTGCCTCACTAACTAAACTGAACTGCCTCTGGTAATGAACAGAACACATTAGAGTGACAGTGAGTGAAAGTAAGACTGTCTGACTGTCACACATTCGCACTACAAGCAGCAGCTGTAGAAGCACAGTGAGAGACAGATGCTGCTGACTGTAGTACTGCTAATGCTAGTCTAACACTAAATACAACAGTAACAGATGAATATAAATGAACAACTAATCCCTAACCTACCTACAGGCTACTACGCTACCTAGCAGGCCTGGCCTGCACATGGACCTCAGCTAAGCTAGCCTAGCACTGTATACAGTATATACACTACACTGACAAACACAATCAAATGACTATCTAACTATTCAGCAATGCAACAATAAAGCACTTGCTCAGACGGACAATAGAAATGGAGATGCTCTCAGAGAGAGCACAGAGTCCACAGAGTCACAAGCAAGGATGAGATTCTCAAGATGGCTGCCGCCTTATATAGAGGAGGGGACGGTAGAGGCTCCCCTCCTCTGATTGGTTGCTAGGGCCTTGACTGGGGGCCCTCTGATTGGCCCAACGACGTCATACGACGTCATTTCCCTGGTTACCATGATCGGTAGCTCGTGATCATGGATAACTTGTAATCACGAGTCGGGTTACAAGTGCAACCACAAGTGCCTTCATAACCGGTATTTGTGATCGCAGCCGGTAGATAGTTAGAGTTAGTCGAGACCACGAGCTTGTGACGAGCACCCCTGATGATGAACTTTCTTACTGTGAACATACATAAAATTTTCTTTGAAAGCGGGTAGATTTGTTTGTTTTATTTCATTGTAGAATTTTCTGCCCCTCTCTTCTTGCAAGATCAAAAGCCATTGGAGCTGGATGACTTGGAAAGGTGAATGGATCACAGACTTGTTGGTCTTTCACTTTTTTAAGTATACTATCACCTTAAAATGTGAATGTTTACTGTTTTGGGGTCATTAAAGAGATAAATTATATCACTAGTGAAAGCCCTATTATGATTAATGAGCCCACATTTAGCTTAGTCTGAATTCTGCATTCATCTGTAGTAGTAACACCACTGATTCTACTGCCTTTTTATATAATCATCAACACCACCATCATCATATTTTGTGACTAGAATATAAAATGTTTTGATTAATTTTTTTTAACTACTTACTTTAACTTTCTCCTGATTTTTGTGAACTCTATCAGGCCAGCCTCCATTGGCAGTGTCAGGTGTCTGGCAGTTAGCATTAGTCTGCAGTCTTCATAAGTATGATCAGTCACTGGAACACCCAAATACCTTAAAAAAAAAAAAACTGTATAAAGCAAATATTGTTATTTATTACCACACCATCATCTTCTGTGACACTATACAATATAGAACGTACTCTATATTGGACATTTTTTGCTCAAATGTAGATAAAAGCTGAGGAATGTTTTTTCCCCCACAATAATGCCTCTTGTACATCCTCTTATTATATTTTGCAGACACCTATGTCATTTCCCGTCAAAAAATTACTTGCTGGTTGAATAAAAGTAACTTTAAGTCAAAATTTGCCAGGGGTATGAATAATTATGGGCAGCACTGTATGTTGTTTAGAAAAGTATACTAACAAAAATAGGTTGCAATAACCACCCATGTTTGGGATCTTCAGGTACTGTAGTGCAGGGAGTGGATAATCCCACTCCTAGGCCAGTAATGTCCGAAAATACATTTATTGAGCACTAAATTGGACAACACATTTCATGAGCTCGTACCTGCTTCCTGAGATCAATTTAAAGTCTAAAATATAAATACATATACACATACCAAAACTCACATAATAATATAATTAGCCCTAACTGTTGGGATTAGGACCTGAGGAAAACAGGCAAGAAACAGTGAAATGTCTTGTCCAAGTTAAAATGCCCAAACAAAAGGAAGCTGCATCTAAATGACTGGGTGTCAGAAGTGAGCTATGGATCAAGCTCAAGTACTAGTGGGATAAGCACTGGGAGAGATCCAAGAACGATCCAGCAATTCACTTTACTAAAAAATAAATTAAAACACAACATAGGCTGAAGAGTGGCTATGCCCTCCGTTTTTGAACTCTTACATAGTTATTTGGGTTAAAAAAGACACACGTCCATCGAGTTCAAACAGAACTCTGTACTTGTACATGCCACACAGCCTAAAGTAGCAAAGAAACACAACACATTTAAGTACTAGACAACGCACTGACCAATCAACATCTACTATACAAACATGTGGACCTGATGGGAAACTGCGGGGAAAATTCAAACAGTAAAGAATTCACCTCCCAACAGTATACAAACATTTCAATAGTTAACAATTGTGGCCACGAATCAGCATTGTAAGATACTTAAATTGCTGCCCCGCAGAGGGAAGGAAGCATGCTCACTGCCAGAACAAATGCCAACTTCAGCAAACCAAAAACTGTACCTCATGCCAGATACAAGACAAGAAGTGGAATGGAGACCACTCTGCCTTGAAGTACAACCTCCACAATAACTGCCAGTTGCATCATTCCATGTGACCAATGGGTAAACAGCCAATCAATATGCAAGAGACAAAATCCAGAAGCTCATCGTCATGGAAACACCCAATTTATCCTTTAATAAAATTCTTTCCAGGCATTACTGGCCTAGTTCTTCAGGGAAGATAAAACCAACACTACCTCTCCTTTTAAACCGTTTTTAATATTTTAGGGGTTTTTTTGCAAAATTTAATCAAAGAAGAATATTGATAATGAAAAAAAGAAGACCAAAGAGAGATTATGATGCTAATGTGAAATAAAAATAAATCATGTGTTTCTATGGGGCTGATGCAGAAAAGGCCAGTAACATTGTACTTTAAGTAAAATGAAATAAACAGTATGTATATGTATTTAACATTTATATCATTTCCAGGATTTCCTACAGTACAAGGCTAACCTGCTGCATTGCCCTTGCTGATGCGAAGCAGGAATACTTCACCAAGCTCATCAGAGCACAAACTTCCAACCCCCCAGTGACTCTTTGCCCTTTCAACTCCCTGCTTAACCCCCCCCCCCCCCCCCACACACACACACACACACACACACGCTTGAGCGCACACACCCTCCATTTCCTCCCTCTCTGCCATGGATTTAGCTATCCACATCACCAAATTGTGTCCATCAGTCAGGAAATATCCAGCCTTCTATCCTCACTTCTCACCCCCTCCCATCCAGCTCCTCTGCCACCCTTCCTCCCCTCACTTCCTCCACTTGTAGTCTTGTACTACCATGTAGGAAGTCAACCACCTAAAGCAGACTTCCCATATCACTACCTCCCATCTTGACCTCGTCCCTTACTCCGTCCTCACTTCCTGGATTTGGCCCTAGCCCTCACTGCCCTGTTTAACCTCTCCCTATCCACAGGCACCTTCAGCTTAGACTTCAAGCAGGCTACTGCACTCCCCTTGCTCAAGAACCCTGCTCTCGACCCCTCACTACACTCCGACTATTGCCCTATCTCCCTCCTCCCCTTTGCCTCAAAGCTCTTTGAGTGTCTGGTTCACAAACGTCTGACCCAATACCTCTGTGCCAACTAGAGATGGCCCGAACGATTCGCTCGCGAACTTATTTGCGCGAACTTCGGTGGTTCGCGTTTGCGGTGAACCGCGAACTATATGCGAGTTCGACCCGCCCCCCCTATACTACATCATTAGGGTCAACTTTGACCCTTTACATCACAGTCAGCAGGCACAGGGAAGCCAATTAGGCTACACTCCCTCCTGGAGCCACCCCCTTTCCCCTATAAGGCAGGTAGTGTCAGTGTAACGATCGGTGTAACACAGAGAGGATCTGATTACCGGTGATCTGCAGTATCACCGAGAATGCAGATATATACTAGATTATTGATGATCTGCAGTATCACCGATAATCAGATATATCTACTAACCTCTGGACACCTGAGTGACAAGAGTGTTTTGGTGCAACAGTAATACTTTGAGTAACACACCCTGAAGGCAGGGGCAAGAGCAGATAGGAATCCTGCTTGGCAACTGGTTCGTTCCGTGGACTGAACTCTCCCGGAGGAGGAGTCAGACAGCGAGTGGGAAGGACAGAACGTGAGTGACACCAAGGGGAGTGTCACTGATAGGTCTGTGAACTATCTCCTAACAGGAGAGATAGTTCTCGAGGTCGGACAAGCCAGGTCGTTAACACACGGACAGATAAAGTACAGAGACAGTAGGCAGATACAGAATCCAGGGACTAGCCGAGTTTTGGCAACAGAGAATCAGAAAGAAAAGGTACAAAATCAGAGATCAGGAGAATGGTCAGGAATGCCGAAAGTCATAACAGATAATCAAAAATGCCTAGACTTGAGTGTGAGCTCCAAGATTCTCACACTTCAGGAACTAGACTAGATAATACGAATAATACAGATGGTACAGAATTCCTAGACTAAGGTGTGAGATCCCTGGCCATCAACACCTTTGGAAACTGGACTAAAATAACAATACAGATAATAACAGTATTCCTAGACTAAGGTGTGAGATCCTTGGCCATCAACACCTTTGGAAACTGGTCTAATAACACAGATACAGACAAGGTCTGAGTGCTACCACGAAGTGATCGCAACAGCAGACAACCAGCAAATGCCCAGCCACCAGTATATATAGTTCAGCACTCTCCAGCGCCTCCCCCAAGTGCTGGACCAATGGAAACCGTTTCTGGCGTCAGCTGACCAGCCTGGTCAGCTGATCCCCCACTGACTGGTATAAAGCTCCTCCTCTCAGCGCGCGCACGCGTCCACCTAAACCTATGTGGACTACACCTCCCAGCCATACCAGACCCCTGCTGTGAAATGCCCGTTGTGCTGCACGCGGCATGGCGGCGGTTCCTCCGCGTTCGGGCAGACGCAAAGACGAGTGAACACACACATCAGTAGCCATGCTGGACGCGGAATCCGCCGCCTTGCCAGAAGTGCATGCGGCGGTGCTTCCGCGTTTTCTCACAGTATGCCCGTTGTGCTGCACGCGGAATCCGCCGCCATGCCGCCAGCACATGCAGCGGTTCCTCCGCGTTCGGGCAGACGCAAAGACAAGTGAAAACACACATCAGTAGCCACGCTGGACGCGGAATCCGCCGCCTTGCCAGAAGTGCATGCGGCGGTGCTTCCGCCTTTTCTCACAGTCAGCCTTTTCACTCACTCGTGTGGCTGCAGCAATTAGAGAAGGGAGAGAACCTTGCTGCTGACATAGGGAAAGCTTAGTTAGGCTCTTCTGTTAAGCTTGTTAGGTTGCTCTTTCTTGCTGATCTTACTGCTAAAAAGCACTCCTCATCCTCAACAGCTCTTTTGAGAGCTAATGTTGTTCTTGTGATCCATTTTTTTTTGTGTCCCACAGACACTTGTGTTGCATATACCGCCCTGTCAGTCAGTCGCAGTTGCTGGTGGGACCTTGGCCCCTTGGTAATTCCTACTGTTCCACTGCTAGCACATTCAGTGACTACCTGTGTGTGTGACAGCTGCACATTTATAATACCAATCACTGCATACCCACCTGTGTTCAGTGCACCTACCTACCTATGTGAGCACACGCAGTGTCACTGCACCTGTTGACGGTACCTGTGTGTGTGTGTGTGACAGCTGCACATTTGTAATATCAATCACTGCATACCCACCTGTGTTCAGTACACCTACCTAACTACGTAAGCGCACGCAGTGTCACTGTACCTGTTGACGGTACCTGTGTGTGTGTGTGACAGCTGCACATTTGTAATACCAATCACTGCATACCCACCTGTGTTCAGTGCACCTACCTACCTACCTGACCACAAGCAGTGTTACATACGCAGTGTCTAGTACTAGTCATTGCATAATTGTTCACAGTACCTGTGTGACCGCACGCTGTGTAATATACCAGTCCGTGCATACCTGTTAACTGCACCTGTGTGACAGCTGCACATTGTATTGTAATACCAGTCACTGCATACCTTTCACTGCACCTGTGTGACTGCACATTGTATTAGTCAAGTCAGTACATACCTTTCACTTCACCCCCCCCCCCCCCCCCCCCGATATGGACAAAACAACAGGCAGGCCACCCGGCAGGTCTGTTCGAGGTCGTGCTGACATGATTTCGTGCGGCCCTGGCCCAAAGCTCAAAGTATAGTGCTCAGAAGAAGGCACGTCCTATCAACTCCCAAGATTGTCAGGACGTGGTTGACTATTTAACACAGAACACCTCATCTTCCACAGCCACCAGCACTACTACAAGCACCACATCCACTGCATTTGACACTTCGCAGGAGTTATTCGGTGGGGAATTAACTGATTCACAGACATTATTGTTACAACAAGATGAGAGCGCTAAGCAAGTTACACCACCTCATATGTCTGAGTTAGGCGACACTATGGACGTAACATGTGAGGAGGAGGAGGATGAAGTACCTGCTGTTGGTGCAGTTTATGAGGTGTCTGAGGCAAGCGAAGCTGGGGAGGAGGATTATGATGATTATGATAATATGGATGCCACGTAGGTTCCTAAGAGACAAGATGACCAGGGGGACAGTTCAGAGGGGGAGTCAGAGAGGAGTAGGAAGAGACGAGTTGCTGAAAGAAGCAGGGAGAGCTCGTCTTCAGAAACAGCTGGTGGCAGTGTCCGGCGCCATGTATCACCACCTATGGACAGCCAGCCAACATGCCCTTCAACGTCAGCTGCTGAGGCCACCATAGTTCCCACACCCCAGGGGGCTCAGCGGTTTGGACATTTTTTTTGTGTGTCTGCCTTAGATCAGAGCAATGCCATCTGTTCTCTCTGCCACCAAAAATTGAGCCGTGGAAAGGCCAACAGCCACGTAGGGACAACTGCCTTACAAAGGCACATGGAGAAAAGGCACAAACTGCAATGGGAAGAGCACCAGAGGAAAAGCAAAGCTACCCTCCTTCTCCTCTTCCTCCTTCAGTGCATCATTTTCAGCCGCTTTCTCCCTTGCACCTTCACAATCACAGCCACCCTCCTCCACTCCGCCACTCTCACCTTGAGCGGTTCCTGCTTCTCTGCACACAGCAGTAGAGATGGCACCGAACGGTTCGCCGGCAAACTTCCAGGGTTCTCAATCGCGGAGAACTGCAAACTTTTCCGGAAGTTCGATTCGCCCCCATAGTGCATCATTAGGGTCAACTTTGACTCTCTACATCACAGTCAGCAGGCACATTGTAGCCAATTAGGCTACACTCCCTCTTGAAGCCCCCCCCCCCTTATAAAGGCAGGCATCGTCAGGCATTGGACTCACTCGCGTGCCTGTAGTAATTGGAAAGCTTAGTTAGGCTCTTGTAGGTTTGTTAGCTTGCTCCTTGCTGATTCTTATTGCTAAAAAAGCACCCATCAACAGCTCTTTTGAGAACTAATCTTGTTCTTGTGATCTTTTTTTTTTTTTGTGTGGCCCACTTGCATTATATACAGCCCTGTCAGTCAGTCGCAGCTGGCCTTTAGTCCCTTGTTGGTAATTCCTACTGTGCCACTGCCAGGCCCAGCACATTCATTGAGTGACTACCTCTGTGTGTGACAGGCAGCTGCACATTTGTAATCCCAATCACCGCACCTGTTCACTGTTCAGTGCACCTACCTACCTATACCTACGCGACAAGCGGCTGCACATTTGTAATCCCAATCACTGCACCTGTTCACTGTTCAGTGCACCTACCTACCTATACCTACGTGAGCGCACGCATTGAACTTCCGGGGTTTGCAATCGCGGAGAACTGAAAACTTTTCTGGAAGTTCGATTCGCCCCCATAGTGCATCATTAGGGTCAACTTTGACCCTCTACATCACAGTCAGCAGGCACAATGTAGCCAATTAGGCTACACTCCCTCCTGAAGCCCCACCCCCTTATAAAAGGCAGGCAGTGTCAGGTATTGGACTCACTCGTGTGCCTGCAGTAATTAGAGGAGGGAGAGCTGCTGCTGCTGCAGAGAGAGCTATATGGAAAGCTTAGTTAGGCACTTGTAGGCTTGTTAGCTTGCTCCTTGCTGATTCTTATTGCTAAAAAAAAAAGCTCCCCTCAACAGCTCTTTTAAGAGCTAATCTTGTTCTTGTGATCTATTTTTTTTTTTGTTTTGTTTTTTTTGTGGCCCACTTGCATTATATATAGCCCTGTCAGTCAGTCGCAGCTGGCCTTTGGCCCATTGGTGGTAATTCCTACTGTGCCACTGCCAGGCCCAGCACATTCATTGAGTGACTACCTGTGTGTGTGACAGGCAGCTGCACATTTGTAATCCCAATCACTGCACCTGTTCACTGTTCAGTGCACCTACCTACCTATACCTACGTGAGCACATGCATTGTTAATACCACCAGTCATTGCACCTGTTCACAGTACCTGTGTGTGTGTGTGTGTGTGACAGGCAGCTGCACATTTGTAATCCCAATCACTGCACCTGTTCACTATTCAGTGCACCTACCTACCTACGTGAGCACACACAGTTTTATATACCACCACCAGTCGCTGTTCACGGTACCTGTGTGTGTGACAGCTGCACATTTGTAATACCAGTCACTGCAACCTGTTCACTGTACCTGTGTAACCGCACATTGTTGTACCAGCAGTCACTGCATACCTGTTCACCGCACCTGTGTGACCGCACGCTGTTATATATACCAGTCTGTGCATACCTGTTAACTGCACCTGTGTAACCGCACATTGTTGTACCAGCAGTCACTGCAACCTGTTCACTGCACCTGTGTAACCGTCCATTGTATTAGTCAAGTCAGTGCATACCTTTCACTTCACCCCCCCCCCCCCTTCAAAATATGAAAATATGGACAAAACAAAAGGCAGAGCCAGAGGCAGGCCACCTGGCAGGTCTGTTAAAGGTCATGCTGTTGTGCTTTCGTGCGGCCCTCGACCAAAGTACAGTGTTCAGAAGAACAACCCTCAATATTGTCAGGAGGTAGTTGACTATTTAACACAGAACACCTCATCTTTCCCAGCTTCCGCACGGAAGCGTGACATATCTTCCTCCTCCTGCGCTGATTCTGGCACCCCACTTAACACTCAGTTGGCCGCCACCACCAATGTGCCATCACCCCAGGGCTCAGTGATGTGGAAATTTTTTGTGTGTCTGCCTCAGATGAGAGCAATGGCATCTGTACTCTCTGCTACCAAAAATTGAGCCGTGGAAAGACCAAGACCTGCGTAGGAACAACTACCTTACGAAGGCACATGATTACAAAACACAAACTGCAATGGGATGACCACCTGAGGAAAAGCAGCACACAAAAGCAAAGCCGCACACCACAGTGGAAGATACCAGGCTGCAATTATTTCTCAAAAAAGGCGATACCTAAACTGTACCGTGATGTTGAAAGGCAAGTGGTGACATCTCTGGCACACAGCGTTGGGTCAAGGGTCCATCCGACCACGGATGCCTGACTAAGGCAAAGCACGCTCAGGCCTGCCCGAAGACTAAGTCAGTCCCCACACACAGCATCTCTGCCTGCACGCCGTGTGACTGCCTGCCCCAAGACTAAGTCGGTCCCCGCACAGCATCTCTGCTTGCAGGCCGCTTGACTGCCTTCTCCGCCACCACCAACAGGGTCCAGGACTCCAGGCGGAGTCCTGAATTTTTAAGGCCGCTGTAATAATTTTTCTGGTGCGTGTACATGCTTGCCTAATTTTTCTGGCTGCACTGCAGCTGCAACAACAAAACAAAAGGCATGTACATGTGTCAATTCCCCTTCATTGTGGACAGACCAAATTCGATCAGCTGGACAGTCAGTGTTCTGTCATTGAGCTACCTCAGCCCGGCGACCATATGGGCTGGAAAGCCGCCATCACCTGCACTCTCGTCATGGTGCGCACCAGTCCAGCATGGCCGTCACTACACAAACAGCTGTTTGCGGTGCGTTACACAGTAAGTTTGGTCTGTCAGTGTGAAGCATTACACTAATTACACTCCCTGACTGATGTATACACATGCAAGATGTTTTAAAGCACTTTAGGCCTCCAATTTAGCATGCAATGTGATTTCTGCCCTTAAAACGCTGCTTTGCATCAAATCCAGATTTTTCCCCAGGACTTTTGGCGTGTATCCCACTCCCCTATGCAAAAACTCAGATGTTAGACCCCTTGAAACATCTTTTCTGTCACTTTTGTGGCCAGCATAAATGTTTCTAATTTTCGAAGTTCACCTCCCCATTAAAGTCTATTGCAGTTCGCGGAAGTTCGCACAAACCGAACTTTTTGCGGAGGGTCGCGCTCGAGGTTCACGAACCGAAAATCGGAGGTTCGAGCCATCTCTAATGCCAACGCCCTACTAGACCCACTGCAATCTGGTTTTCGGCCTGCCCACTCAACCGAAATAGTTCTCACCAAAGTGGTCAATGACCTTGCCTTAGCTTAAGCTGAAGGTAAATACTCTATTCTCTTCCTCCTTTACCTTTCAGCAGCTTTTGACACAGTGGACCATCCCCTACTCCTCTAGTCCCTCCAGTCAATGGGCATTCATGACCTTGCCCTGGACTGGCTCTCACCCTACCTCTCCAACTGCTCCTTCACAACCTCCTTCAATGAGTCCTCATCTACCCCCAACCACCTCTTGGTGGGAGTCCCCCAAGGCTCGGTCCTTGGCCCCCTACTGTTCTCCCTATGCATATCTTCCATTGGCAAGGATATCTCCTCCATGGGTTTTAATTATCATCTGTATGCAGATGACACCCATATCTACCTCAACACCCCTGACCACTACCATAGACAAGGTCTCCCCCTGCCTATCAGCCATCTCCTCCTAGATGTCCGCTAGGTTCCTGAAACTAAACCTGGAAAAAATGAATTTACGATTTTCCTACCTGGGCCATCCTTGACCCTCCCAGATGTGCATGTCACTGTTAACCACACTACCATTCGTCCTACTTCTCAAGCCTGCTCTCTGGGTGTCACCCTGGACTCTGCACTCTCTTTCACCTCCCACATCCAAAACCTCACAAAGTCCTGCAACTTTCACCTCCGTCTGCAACATCTGCAAGATCCGCACTTTCCTGACCGCTGTCACCACCAAACTCTTCATTCATGCCCTCATAATTTCCTGCCTTAACTACTGCAATGCACTTCTGTCTGGTCTTCCTATGATTTGAATTGCCCCGCTGCAGTCCGACATGAATACGGCAGCCAGAATTATCAACTCCTCCCCTCCACCATGGGGGCTTCCCGTTCAGGTCTAGACTGAGCGCCTCTGTCTGTCACAGAGGCGCTCAGTCTAGACCTGGATGGCTTAAGCTGTATACTCCTATCTCACTGCCTGATGAAGCAGGGGCACGCTCAGGAAACGCATTGCAAAACTTTGTGGAGTGTATAAATAAATGTTGTGTTATAACGTAACACGTCCCTCGTGTCCTGTCCTTTGGAGTGGTTAAGGGTCCACCTCCACCACTGCCATGTTTTAAGAGTTTTATATAATTTTATCCTATTGGCGCCTCTGTTCTTCCTTGTCACTTTGTATTTGAGTTCAACACCCCTGCTTTAGATTGTAAGCCTTCGGCAGGGTACTTCTCCTTGTGTCTCCTGCCTGTTTATGCACCTCCATTACCGTACACCCATTGTATGGATCAGAGTGAGCTCGACTTGTCTAATCTCCATGCTCCCATCCAGTGACTTACTAAGCATTACCTTGTACTCATACTGTGCTGTGTGATCTGATTTGTATGTATTTCTGTATTGTCTTATTGCTGTATGTCACCCCTAAACCTCAACTAATGCCCAGCACTGCGTAATATGTTGGCACTTTATAAATACAATAAATAAATAATAAATCATAATCTGCCTTTTCTGTATTATGTTATTTCAGCCACTAGATGGCAGCACCATACCAAAGCACTACAAAGTAGAAGACAGATCTGATTTCCAATAATTTTTCGATTAATTTTTCTGTTCACTTTTATGAAAAATCGTTTGAAAAATTGACATGAAATCAGAATGGACATGTTGGAAATAATCAACCTGACAGTAAATCTGTCAGAAAATTGCATCATGTGTACCTAGAATAAAAGCTTATTTTTTGTAGATACACATATGCAAAGAGGGAGATACTGGCTGCTTTGCAGTTGGAAACAGATGTTACTTCCCACAATGCAACAAGGCTCCCAAAGTGTGCTGTCAGGACCTAGGTCCTGACATCATACTGAGGGAGGGGGTTCTCATGGGAAAAGGGGTGTCAGCTATTGATCGGTAGAGATGTGCCAAATATCAAATTTTGGGCTCGCGAATTTCGAATTTGAAATCTCTGCAAAAATGTGTGGATCTGACGAATCTGCAAATCTCCATAGACTTCAATGGGCAGGAGAATTTTAAAACCTAAAGACTGTTTCTCGCCACAAAAGTGATGTCGGAGGGGGATCCATGGTAAAAGTCCCTCATTTGCTTAGCACAGAAGCCAAACACAGACTGCAAAATGGCTTCTGTGCTTGCTTTCTGATAGGTGGGGGGGGGTCGGTCCAGGTGGGAAGAATAGCCGATTGGCTGTCATGAGGTAAGGGGTCAAAGTTTAGCTCAATGAAGATGTATAGGGGGCTGGTCGAACACGCCATGTATTTGCCAGGGGGGCAAACGCGAACACCCCTTGTTCACTGCTAAAAAATTTGCTGGGTGAATACTTCATCCCATCTCTGTTGATTGGGCTGAAATTCAATCCTTGAATACAGTTCCTCTTTAAGGAATGTGGTAGAAGAGTCTGAAGAGTTTGCACTAATGTTTAAATATTTAATAACATTATTTATTTTGTGAGATTTGCTGAGAAAGTGGAAATTTAAGGATGAAAAATGTTTTCTCATACAGTATTTTGGCTCATGGCTATATAAAACCTTTCAAGAACTCATCTAGAAAATAAATACTAATAAGGTGAGAAAGGTAACACTATATATATATGTATGTATGTATATATATATATATATATATATATATATATATATATATATATATATATATATATATATATATATATAATATAAATACACACACACACACACGCACACACACACACACACACACACACACACATACACATGGTGGTGCATGGAAATCAATCCCATCTGCCTGTCACAAGCACAAGTATACAGACTGCCACATGCACAAGTATACAGACAAGGGCGTAGGGCCCGTGGTCGCAGCGGTCGCCTTGGTGACCGGGCCCGGCTCCTGAGGAGGCGGGGGAGGGGCCCGGGGGGCCCATCTCCGTTTGCAGGGCCATGCGCCCGTTCGCGCTGGTAGGAGGGAGCCGCAGCCGCGGGGAGGGCAGCCCGACCTCTTCCTCCCTTCCTCTCCCCGGGCCCCCCCCCTCAGATGCAGAGTAAGCGGCTAACGGAAGCGCTATAGGCAGAACTCACCTCCCTGCGTTCCACTCGCCGCTGATCTCCTCTCTGGCTGGCTCTGCATAGATGCTTACACACGCAGCTTCCGGCTAAACAGGAAGATGCGTGTGTAAGCATCTATGCAGAGCCAGCCAGAGAGGAGATCAGCGGCGATTGGAACCAGGGACGGAGGTGAGTTCTGCCTACAGCGCTTCCGTGAGCCGCTCACTCTGCATCTGAGGGGGGGGCCCCGGGGAGAGGAAGGGAGGGAGAGGTCGGGCTGCCCTCCCCGCGGCTGCGGCCCCCCCTCCATTATGGGGACAGGCAGCTACCTAATCTATCCTGGGGGGCAGCTACCTAATCTATCCTGGGGGGCAGCTACCTAATCTATCCTGGGGGCAGCTACCTAATCTATCCTGGGGGGCACCTACCTAATCTAACCTAATCCTGGGGGGCAGCTACCTAATCTAACCTATACTGGGGGGCACCTAGCTAATCTATCCTGGGGGCAGCTACCTAATCTATCCTGGGGGGCACCTACCTAGTCTAACCTAATCCTGGGGGGCAGCTACCTAATCTAACCTATACTGGGGGGCACCTACCTAATCTATCCTGGGGGCAGCTACCTAATCTGTTCTGGGGGGCAGCTACCTAATCTAACCTATACTGGGAGGCACCTACCTAATCTATCCTGGGGGCAGCTACCTAATCTATCCTGGGGGGCAGCTACCTAATCTAACCTAATCCTGGGGGGCAGCTACCTAATCTATCCTGGGGGGCACCTACCTATTCTAACCTAATCCTGGGGGGCAGCTATCTAATCTATCCTGGGGGGCAGCTACCCAATCTATCCTGGGGGGCAGCTACCTAATCTATCCTGGGGGGAAGCTACCTAATCTATCCTGGGGGGCAGCTACCTCATCTAACCTATACTGGGGGGCACCTACCTAATCTATCCTGGGGGCAGCTACCTAATCTATCCTGGGGGGCAGCTACCTAATCTAACCTATACTGGGGGGCAGCTACCTAATCTAACCTATACTAGGGGGCACCGACCTAATCTAATTTATACTGGGGGCACCTACCTATCTAACCTATACTGGGGGCACTTACTTATCTAACCTGTATTGGGGGCACCTAGCTAGCCTATACAGGTGGCAACTAAACTGGCTACCTATATTGGAGGCACCTACCTAACTAACCTATACTGGGGGCACCTACCTATCTAACCTACGCTGGGGGCAACTATTCTGGCTACCTATATTAGAGGCACCCACCTAGCTAACCTGTACTGGGGGCACCTATCTATCTAACTTATACCGGCGGCGCCTGCCTATCTCACCTATACCGGGGGCAACTATACTGGCTTACCTATGCCTGACTACCTATACTGGGGGTACCTATAGCTGGCTATAGGGATTTTGATATGTGTGTGCATCCGTCGGGTGTTGTCGGGGGAGGGGGGGCTGTTGTTGCCGGGGGGGGGGGGGGGGGGCCCACATCCAGATTCCGCATCGGGGCCCAGAGGTTTGTAGCTACGCCACTGTATACAGACAGATGTTGGCCAATCTCCATGCGCCTGTTACTGGATCTGTCAGTGTTGTTTGCTCCCTTAATTTATTGATGCTTATAATCACACATTTAAAAGACACCTGTTTAAAATGCAGGGTAGCAGTAGTAGAATATTGGTACATTTACTGATATTCTACAACTTCATTGAAATGGTAAAATATCAGTAATATTTACCGATATTTTACTATGACCAAATTTCTCTCACACAGAACCCCTTCCCTGGTGGCACCTAACACTTGAAACCACCCCCCGGTGGAGTGGGGCCGAACCTCCGATTTTCGGTTCGCGAACCTTCGCGGAAAGTTCGGTTCGCCGAAAAGTTCGCGAACCGCAATAGACTTCAATGGGGATGCGAACTTTGAAAAAAAAATTATGCTGGCCACAAAAGTGATGGAAAAGATGTTTCAAGGGGTCTAACACCTGGACCCTCAGGTGGAGGAGCGGGATACATGTCAAAAGTCCCCGGGAAAAATCTGGATTTGACGCAAAGCAGCGTTTTAAGGGCAGAAATCACATTGAATGCTAAATGACAGGCCTAAAGTGCTTTAAAACATATTGCATGTGTATACATCAATCAGGTAGTGTAATTAAGGTACTGCTTCACACTGACACACCAAACTCACCGTGTAACGCACCGCAAACAGCTGTTTGTGTAGTGACGGCCGTGCTGGACTGGTGCGCACCATGGCGAGAGTGCAGGTTTTGGTGGCTTTACAGCCCATATGGTCGCCTGGCTGATGTAGCTGAATGACAGAACAGGTATACAGTGGCGGGTTCACTGAACACAACAGGTATGCAGTGGCGGGTTCACTGAACAGGAATACAGTGGCGGGTTCACTGAACAGAACAGGTATGCAGTGGCGGGTTCACTGAACAGAACAGGTATGCAGTGGTGGGTTCACAGAACAGGTATGCAGTGGCAGGTTCACTGAACAGGTATACAGTGGCGGGTTCACTGAACAGAACAGGTATACAGTGGCGGGTTCACTGAACAGAACAGGTATGCAGTGGTGGGTTCACAGAACAGGTATGCAGTGGCGGGTTCACTGAACAGGAATACAGTGGCGGGTTCACTGAACAGAACAGGTATGCAGTGGCGGGTTCACTGAACAGGTATGCAGTGGTGGATTCACAGTACAGGTATGCAGTGGTGGGTTCACAGAACAGGTATGCAGTGGTGGGTTCACAGAACAGGTATGCAGTGGCAGGTTCACTGAACAGGTATGCAGTGGTGGGTTCACTGAACAGGTATGCAGTGGTGGGTTCACTGAACAGGTATGCAGTGGTGGGTTCACTGAACAGGTATGCAGTGGTGGGTTCACAGTACAGGTATGCAGTGGTGGGTTCACAGAACAGGTATGCAGTGGCAGGTTCACTGAACAGGTATGCAGTGGTGGGTTCACAGAACAGGTATGCAGTGGTGGGTTCACAGTACAGGTATGCAGTGGTGGGTTCACAGAACAGGTATGCAGTGGTAGGTTCACAGAACAGGTATGCAGTGGTGGGTTCACTGAACAGGTATGCAGTGGTGGGTTCACAGTACAGGTATGCAGTGGTGGGTTCACAGAACAGGTATGCAGCCAGGAACAAGCTAAGCCTAACTAATCTTTCCCTATGAGAGACAGTCTGCAGCAGCTCGCCCTACTCTCACTAACGCAGGCACACGAGTGAGCGTAATGGCCGCCGCTGCCTGCCTTTTATTAGGGGGGGAGTGGCTCCAGGGGCTAGTGTAGCCTAATTGGCTACACTGGCCCTGCTGACTGTGATGTAGAGGGTCAAAGTTGACCCTAATGGTGCATTATGGGGCGAAGCGAACTTCTGCAAAAGTTCGCCTGCGGGACGCGAACGCGAACCACTGAAGTTCGCATGGAACCGTTCGCAGGCGAACCGTTCGGCCCAACTCTAGTCTTAAACCCTCAAATCCCCACCTGCACCGGGTAGTGCCTAACCCTTAACCCACAACTAATCTTAACCTCTCGCCCCCAACCTTAACCCCCACTTAAAACGTGTCATGCCTCCTGTTTAGAAGGGCAGCGGCCAACCCCCATGCAAACTGCAGCTACAAATAATACCAGAAAATTATCAACTTTATATTATCTATCTTGATTTATAAAATCACATTTTATAATCCACGAAAATAAGATGCTACATGAATCAGTTCAACAAGTGCTGGACATTTGATAAATACTTTGCCATAACACTGCGAACATTGGCTGCGTAAAGAAAACAGTCTTTCTTTTCCTCTTCGGAGGGTACATAAGCAGGAAGGTACTAAAGGGAAAAACAACAAAAAACAAAACACTTTAGGCATCATTTTGTCTGTATTGTATTTTCTATTTTCAAGTTGGCAAATATTGATGTGTTACTCTTACCTCTATTTCCACAGTGGTGTAGACTTGACACATGGTCATAAGCAGAATTTTAAGACTGAAATTGAAAAATACAAAGTCTGATAAATATGGGGATTTTTTTTCTTTTCTTTTTTTTTCTTGTGGGGTGAATCAGGGTTTGAAGCTCAATTATGATATTGTAAAAAACAGAAGGTAAGCTCTACGCAACTGAGTCCATGTGAGATAAAGTTTGCAAAAAAAGCATCAATTACAAAAGTCCACATCCAATGACAGCATAAGGCAATAACTTCTTATCTTCCTCTATCCTTCACCAACACCCGGTGTGCTGACACTCACCAGACAATAAGACCTTAACTAGGTCTATCAGCGCTTTGGGACACTTCGGGCTGTCCCCCACCACACCGAACTGCTGTGTGTCACCACCGGAGCTGTGTCTCCTTTAACTGCCCTTCTCACTAGATGCCGACCTCCTTGCTCTTGTCACCTCAAAGCAAATGCCTCACATATACTGAATACTACATGCCTCATTACCATGGTGATAACTCTAGAAACGTTATTAAAGACAGAAGATAAGCTTAGTGAATTGAGGCCAATGTTTTGCTGTTTCTGCACAATGGCAGTCTATTGTCCTAAGTGTCCCAGAGTTAAAATACATGAACTATTGCCCTTTTTCTATCTCTCCCATGCCCTCAGAAGTTGTATTCTGCCAGGAAAACTTTTATGGCAGTAATTTGCTTATCAGTGGGGTTTACTATGTTCTCGACAAGGTACAGACAAGAGAGAAGCTGCTACTTGCATACCTAAAATGTACTCTTTCAGGCAGCAAAATAAAAATAAAAAATATCCTGGTTATTGATATGTTTTGCACTGTACATACACATGTTTATCTCATCATGTCACGTGTCACCTCGGGTATATTTTAAGTAATTTATCTCATGGTCCCAGCTCTAGACCTCTACTGACTGGTCTTAGGGCCCGTTTCCACTAGTGCGACGCGATTTCGCCGGCATTCCGACGCTTGTAAAAACGCATGCGGGTGCGTTTCCGCATGCGTTTTACCCGCGATTTCGCGTGCGATTTCGCATGGCAGGGTGCCATGCGAAATTAACCATGACACTGCCAGGACAAAATAACATTGGGAAGGGTGCGAAATCGCACGCGAAATCGCGGGTAAAAACGCATGTACCAAACGCATGCGTTTTTACTATTAAATACATTAGCGGCGATTCGCACGGATTCCTGACGCAGGCGAAAACTGTGGGTCCCGCCGTGCAGATTTGGCCCGCTGCCAAATCGCTCCCGCACGCCGCACAGGTGGAAACAGCCCCATCCACTAACATTAGCTATGCGAATCCGCATGCGGGCACTGCATGCGGATTCGCATAGCTAATGTTAGTGGATGGGGCTGTTTCCACCTGTGCGGCGTGCGGGAGCGATTTGGCAGCGGGCCAAATCTGCACGGCGGGACCCACAGTTTTCGCCTGCGTCAGGAATCCGTGCGAATCGCCGCTAATGTATTTAATAGTAAAAACGCATGCGTTTGGTACATGCGTTTTTACCCGCGATTTCGCGTGCGATTTCGCACCCTTCCCAATGTTATTTTGTCCTGGCAGTGTCATGGTTAATTTCGCATGGCACCCTGCCATGCGAAATCGCACGCGAAATCGCGGGTAAAACGCATGCGGAAACGCACCCGCATGCGTTTTTACAAGCGTCGGAATGCCGGCGAAATCGCGTCGCCCTAGTGGAAACGAGCCCTAAGTATTTTTTCTCAGCATGTCTTTGGCCTCTGAATAGCATGTAAAATAACTGAAGTCTGCACTTTCAACATTGTTGCAACAATAAGAATGCCAGCACCCATTTGTATATGATCAGATCTGGATAGAATTTATTTACTGACTGAAGTATGGACAAATACTTTTGCCTACAATGCCCCACAGCAGAAACATAATGATGCTCTCCAACTTATTTTATTTGTCTCTGTGTCACATCATACTGTAGCCCCTTACACACTCCAATGAGTTCTGGTTCACCATGAGCTTGCTGGTTAGTCTGTATCATATGCTAAATGACATAAGTCACAAGGAAAGTTGAGTGAAATACTTTCTTTACCTTGTTCAGAAGTTCCACAGCTCTGGATTTGAGCCCTGGGGCTACATTCACCACCATACAAAGAGGGATATTAGTGACGAGTTGAATGCCTGCATGTTGTGTGAGCACCAAAATTCAAATTATAGGATGGGATGATACCATTAATTAGTTACAGGGCCAGCATTTTCATAGAGGTAAAGGGGGCATTTGCCCAGGGCCCCAGAGCTTTTAGGGGCACCCCAATGTGTCTTCACCCCAACACCCCTGCAGCTATGGTGACCCATGGGTACAGGGATAATTTGCACTACCTGTTGCCAGGGTTAATACGCAGCCAAAGTCCACAGCATAGAGTGCGGTGCTACCTCCCGTGTCCTGCCTATATTAGCTAAGACTCTGCTGTGTGTACACTCTGCATTTAGGAGGAAATGAGGAGGGAAATAATGAGGATCCCAACAATGCTTTTGAGGGGACATAAGATGGACACCTGATGATATTGTGCGAGAGGTGGAGTAGGATGGGGCCTATCAGCCAGCTTGTGGGGGTGGTGTCAGGGGGCCCCCAAGCTACTTTTGTCCCTTATGTCCCCGGGCCCCATAGTAGCTAGCACCAGCCCTCAATAGATCATACAATCAAGCTGTTGAAACCCTGTAGACTTCTTCATCATCAAAAATGAATAAAATAATGGTTTGAAAAATGCTTTTTTGATGTACTGAGTCAGTGAATAAATTCTAATCATCGTATTCCAAAGCGTTTGCATTACCTGATGGCTAGCACAGCACAATGCATTGCTGAAATGAATGTTATGAGACATCAGCTAAATGACTGAGGCACTTAGAAATAGAGGTTTGTCGACAGCTAATTGCTTTACTGTTCCATAGAAATGCTAAGTTTCAGGGAAATGTGTCTCTTTGAGGGATTGGAATCCCTAAGGAATTTGTTAAGCTTTTTTTATTCTATCACTGTATATAATAATAATATAATACGACTATCAACCTAATTAGCTATGTACAAAATAAATAATAATGAACAATTCATTTTTAAAATATATGTTTGTTTTTCAGATAATAACTTCAGTGACTGAGACTTACAATGGATATCCTTGCCAAGTCCAGGTGACAGTGTCCTACAAAAACCAAATAAATAACATGACATAAATAGAAAAATCTCAATTTCAACTACAAGAGTAATAACCACTACAATGCATGCTTCTTAATACATACAGTACAAACATAAAAAAATTGTTTGATTTGTTAAAAACGGTATTTCCTCTGATGAGATGACAGGGGTTAAAGGCTGCCTATGGGTATGGTTAGTTATTTGAGAAAATCCAGAAGATCCAGACAAGCCTTTGAGAAGACAAAATACACAGGAACACCAGGAGCCCAGGATAATGTAGTATTTTAATAATGTGAAGAAAAAAAAGAATTGGCACGTATAATAAGGGTACTCAGTCACAAACCAGGGTTGCTGAACAAGCAATCATTTTATAGGCATGTACTCCCTACGGTACTTGAAAATCCCTCTGATGGTTTGACTGGTCGCTCTCCAGGACAAAAAAGACAATATGGCCTCAATTCACTAAGCTTTGTCAAACACTTCACCGAACGTTTGATAATTTACCTCATGGGTAAAATCTAATTTTAAATTTACTAAGCTGTTATATATTTATCGAATGTTTTATTGATAAAACATTCAATAAATCTGTAACAGTTTAGTGAATTTAAAATTATATTTTACCCATGAGGTAAATTATCAAACGTTTGGTAAAGTGTTTGATAAAGCTTAGTGAATTGAGGCCAATTTGTATAAACATAAAATATTGATCTACCAACAGAAGCTAGTATTAGACAAGGACAGTAGGAGGTGCCCTTTTGCTGTTTTAATAAAATTTGCCACACATTTCTGCTGTTCATCTTTGATGGCAAGCCAACACATCTCTTTTTAAAAAGTGTTTTAACTGTTTTTATAAGAATGTGGGTGCCTCCTACTAATTCTATTGGGCAACATAGGTTTGCAGCCCTGGTCTGGGTCATATAAGTGCAGTGTGGCAATTGTTGAAAAGTTAGTATATTAAGTAAATTAATAATGTGATGTAAATTAAAACCTAAGATACAGATACTTGCAAATGTAGGCATAAAGGGCCTCACTCTTTAATGGTTATCTTCCTACCTCTCTGGAAGGTCCTGCACAGTTACATAGTTACATAGTTATTTTGGTTGAAAAAAGACATACGTCCATCGAGTTCAACCAGTACAAAGTACAACACCAGCCTGCTCCCTCACATATCCCTGTTGATCCAGAGGAAGGCGAAAAAACCCTTACAAGACATGGTCCAATTAGCCCCTAAAGGGAAAAATTCCTTCCCGACTCCAGATGGCAATCAGATAAAATCCCTGGATCAACATCATTAGGCATTACCTAGTAATTGTAGCCATGGATGTCTTTCAACGCAAGGAAAGCATCTAAGCCCCCTTTAAATGCAGGTATAGAGTTTGCCATAACGACTTCCTGTGGCAATGCATTCCACATCTTAATCACTCTTACTGTAAAGAACCCTTTCCTAAATAAATGGCTAAAACGTTTTTCCTCCATGCGCAGATCATGTCCTCTAGTCCTTTGAGAAGGCCTAGGGACAAAAAGCTCATCCGCCAAGGTATTATATTGCCCTCTGATGTATTTATACATGTTAATTAGATCCCCTCTAAGGCGTCTTTTCTCTAGACTAAATAAACCCAGTTTATCTAACCTTTCTTGATAAGTGAGACCTTCCATCCCACGCATCAATTTTGTTGCTCGTCTCTGCACCTGCTCTAAAACTGCAATATCTTTTTTGTAATGTGGTGCCCAGAACTGAATTCCATATTCCAGATGTGGCCTTACTAGAGAGTTAAACAGGGGCAATATTATGCTAGCATCTCGAGTTTTTATTTCCCTTTTAATGCATCCCAAAATTTTGTTAGCTTTAGCTGCAGCTGCTTGGCATTGAGTACGATTATTTAACTTGTTGTCAATGAGTACTCCTAAGTCCTTCTCCAAGTTTGATGTCCCCAACTGTATCCCATTTATTTTGTATGGTGCTAGACCATTCGTACGTCCAAAATGCATGACCTTACATTTGTCAACATTGAATTTCATCTGCCATGTATGTGCCCATATAGCCATCCTATCCAGATCCTGTTGCAATATGACACTATCTTCCTGAGAGTTAATGATTCTGCACAATTTTGTATCATCTGCAAAAATAGCAACATTGCTCACTACTGCATCTACTAGGTCATTAATAAATAAATTGAAGAGCACTGGACCCAGAACAGACCCCTGTGGGACCCCACTGCTAACAGTCTCCCATTTTGAGTATGATCCATTGACCACAACTCTTTGTTTTCTGTCCATTAGCCAGTTCCCTATCCATGAACACAGACTCTTCCCCAGTCCTTGCATTCTCAACTTTTGCACCAGACTTTTGTGGGGAACAGTGTCGAAGGCCTTTGCAAAGTCCAAGTATATCACATCTACAGCATTCCCAATATCCATATTAGCATTCACTACCTCATAAAAGCTGAGCATGTTAGTCAAACAGGACCTGTCTTTAGTAAACCCATGTTGATGCTGAGAAATAAGATTATTTTCTACTATGAAGTCATGTATAGTATCTCTTAGTAACCCCTCAAATAGTTTGCATACAACTGATGTTAAACTTACAGGTCTATAATTTCCTGGATCAGATTTTTTGCCCTTCTTAAATAATGTGAAAACGTGGGCTGTACGCCAATCCACTGGGACTCTGCCAGTTGCAAGAGAGTCACAAAAGATAAGATAAAGGGGTTTATCTATAACTGAACTTAATTCCCTTAGGACCCGAGGATGCATGCCATCCGGGCCAGGTGCCTTGTCTATTTTTAATTTATTTAGTCTTGCCTTCACTTCTTCCTGCGTTAAGTATTTAATATTACAGTTAGAAGATTGAGACTCTTCCGCCTCTGTAGTTTGCAACAGTGCTGTTTCTTTTGTGAAGACAGAAGCAAAGAAAGCATTTAATAACTCTGCCTTACCTTGGTCATCCACCATTGAGTTCCCATCCTCATCCTTTAGGAGTCCTATACAGTCAACCTTTCTTTTTTTAGAGTTAATGTACTTCTAAAACTTTTTTGCTTTAGATTTGATATCCTTAGCGATTTGTTTTTCAGCTACCAGTCTCTTACTCAGATCAGATCTCTTCTCCTCATGCTTTGTCTGTTGGGGTTCCTCAAGGCTTTGTTCTCGACCCCCTCCTTCTTTCCATCTACATGCACGGCCTTGGTGACAATCAACTCATTTGGGTTTCAATACCACCTGTATGCAGATGATACACAACTGTACCTCTTGGACCCAGACCTTAACTCCCTCCTCACACGTGTTCCTGACTGATTGTCTGCTATATCCTCCTTCATTTCCTCTCGCTTCGTAAAACGTAATATGAGTAAACATAAATAGTACACTTCAGCGCGAATTCACTTGTGTCCACCACCGAAAACACCATAAAAATAATACGCTTACCAGATTATCACAGACCTTAACTACAGGGTCTGCAATATGGCTTAATGAGGTCAGCAGCAGGTATCTTCGCAGCCGGCCTCACATCTGGGCCCTTATGACAGGGACCCACAAGGAAAAACAGCACTTAAAACATAGGACGCCGTCCAGCCACACGTCCGCCTCGGCGGACGAGGCGGACGTGTGGCTGGACGGCGTCCTATGTTTTAAGTGCTGTTTTTCCTTGTGGGTCCCTGTCATAAGGGCCCAGATGTGAGTGATTTTTAAAAACTTTTATGTTTTTTTAAATGAGTTATTAAAATCGCTGTAGATACGCTTAGATGTGCGTTTGTCTCTTTGCATGCCTCATTTTTGGTGAAATACTGCAATTGAGGATTAGATTGCTCGGCTTGTCTGGAGAGGAGGCCGGCTGCGAAGATACCTGCTGCTGACCTCATTAAGCCATATTGCAGACCCTGTAGTTAAGGTCTGTGATAATCTGGTAAGCGTATTATTTTTATGGTGTTTTCGGTGGTGGACACAAGTGAATTCGCGCTGAAGTGTACTATTTATGTTAATTGAAGACGTTTTGCTGAGACGTTGGACTTTGGCTGCGATATATGTAGTGTTCCACATGTTAAGATTTGCTTGGCTGCGCTGATATTGTTTTTTTGATTATATTGTAATATGAGTAAAACAGAACTAATCATTTTTCCACCGTCTCTGTCCACCTCTCTGCCTGAAGTAACTATAAATGTTAATAACACTCCCATAACTTCAGTTCCCAAAGCACGGTGCTTGGGGGTAATATTCGACTCCTCTCTCTTTTATTTCTCATGTTCATTTCTTAACCGGCTCCTGTTGTCTCCAATTTAAAAACATATCTCACATCCGACCTTTTCTCACTCAAGACACAACTAAAATGCTAATACCTGGTATTATAATATTTCGTCTGGACTACTCTAATATACTACTTTGTAGACTACCTTCTTACAGACTGGCCCCACTCCAGTCAGTACTGAACTCAGCTGCTTGTCTCAATCATCTTTCTTCTCGATCTTCCTCTGCTGCCCCTCTCTATCAAGCTCTTCAACTGGCTGCCAATTAACCAGAGGATCCAGTTCAAACTCTTAACCCTAACCTACAAAGCTCTCCACAATCTCTATCTGCCTGTGCTGAAATGGTGTGGGGCATGTGAGGTAATTGCCAGGGACTTGGGACAGAGGTCTGTCTGTTTTTAACATGTTCCTTGCTGTTGTGCTGTTTTATTTCTGCCTCAGATATTATGTTCAGGAAAGGTATAACAAGCATGCAGACCAGGTTTTCTAACTCCCATCTGTTCTCACTGGCTGCATGCTTGCTGCAGTTGTGTGACTCTACCCAAGCCAAAACATTTCATTACATACAACTGATCTTTTTAAAAGTAATGGATATGACAGTTTCTGGCAGAAAGGGTGTGTGGGGAGGGAGGGGTAGGCTACAGCAAATGGCTTACTTTCAGCGATGGGCTCACAAGTAATCACGAGTTCTTACTTGTGATTCAAAGGAGCCTTTATTGGCCCAGGTGTGCAGGGATACAAGGGGTTATTTACCCATAATGCTGCTGTCCCCCCTGTGTTCCAAACAGCTTGTACGCATCCTATTGGTCGTGTTGCAAGCCTCACCACGGCGCATTTCCTCCTTCCGGCTTGAAGGAGGAAGTGCGTGAAGTGAGGATTGCAACGCGACCAATAGGACGCAGACAAGCTGTTTGGAACACAGGGCGTACGGCGGCATTATGGGTAAATAACCCCTTGTATCCCTGCACACCTGTGCCAATCAAGGCTCATTACTTGTAAGTGATTACTCGTGAGCCCATCGCTGCGCACTTTAAAGGAACGGGGAGGGCATGGGGGTTGAATTGGGTGGCTGGTTCAGATTTACTTCCCTGAGGCTTCTTCCAGGCCCCTCAGTCTATCAGGTCCCTTACTTGTAATTCTGATCTCCTCCAAAGTGCCACTGGCCCCTCCAAAAGATCTGATAGTCACCCAGTGTCTAATGCTACTGTGCATACATGGGCCCATCCGGGTGCCTCCTCAATTGTGCCCCCATAGCTGTGAGCATTGGCAGTTCACAAAAACTACACGTGCGCAGACCGCTCCTGGCTATAAGGCATCATCAAGGAGGTGTGCAGACAGGCCCGTACATGCACAGTAGCAAAATCTTTTAGACGTGAAAGCGGCACCATGGAAAGAATCAAAACTAAAGCAAGGGATCTGACAGACTTCTGGGAGCTGGAAGAAGCCCCAGGTAGGTAAATCTGATCTTCCCAGCCTTCCCCCTTCCCAGGTATTCCTTTACAAGTAAGACTGGGGTGGACAAAGGCTGTGCAGTCGTACTGCACTAGGGACCCATGACTGTGTATGTGTGTAGGGGGGTTAAGGCTGCAGCAAGGGGCAACATTTAAAGTGAGATGTCTAAACTACCTGGCAAATTCCTTAGTGTGATTACAGCATAGTACACTCCCGCTCCTCCCTGCCTCCTTCCTTGTGACGCGGCTGACTCGTCACACAAGTAGATCTGATCTGTGCAGCTTTCCATTGGCCTGAACAAACACAGACAGTCCTTAGGCCAATGGAAAACTGCAGAGACCAGATCCATTTATGTGGCTGAGGCATCACTAAATAAGGAGGAGAAGGAGTTTGTTCAGCGCTCTGCTGTAATCACACTGAGGAATTAGTCAGGTAGTTATGGGATCTACGTTAAACAACTACCCTTGCACCTAAAAATGGATACACAAGTTTTAAAAAATGAGTTCCGCTTCACTACTTCACTTTAAAGAGGGGCAGGGGCAGAGATTGACCATGGGGGGGGGGGGGGATACTGTTGGTCATGGGGCGGCTGGTGATAGTTGGCCTAGGGCAGTAAAAAGTACAAATCTGGCCCTGAGTGTTGGGTAGCCAGATGTACACTCAGTATTAGGGACACCTGTTGCTACCTACTCCAGGCAGGGGAAGTAAGGGAGAAGTGACATTGGGTCCAGCCAGCACATTTGTGATGCGGTTCGGCGGGGGTTTGTAGGGTGCCAAAACATCTGTGCCTATAGGCTCATGTGATGTAAATCCAGGCCGGACTGTGTAAATAATATTTTAAAAGATTGAACAAAGTTAATTGTTTTAATACAGTAACATACCCTGTTACCCCTGTATATTGAGTGCTGTGCCCTTTTGGACTACTTGTAACAGCGGGTATAACAAAGAAAAAAATGGCCACGGCAAGCACATGGGGGTGGCCAAAGGGATTCAAAAGACTTAAAAAAAAAAAAAACAGGTCGGCATTGCCTAGGAGAGGGACGAAGCTTCTACCATTATTGAATTATGGGTCAGCAGGTAAGTAATTACCGGTAGCCCTACCACCAGCCAATACTTGAAGCAATAATAGAGAGCCTAACATTTTTCGAAAGGAATTGTTTCAAGAGTACTTCTAATGTAATGTATCTTTGTTCCTCCCCCAAATGAAAATAAACATGCTTCACCTTGTGTTACGGATTTGTTTTACTAAATGTATTAATGCTGAGCCACAGCTCCAAACCAAAGCCTTGAGGGACTGAACTAATAACTTTGAGTTTCTGTAAGGCCAAATTCAGAATTTAAACAGCCACAATGCCTTGAGGTCTTGTTACCAGTTTTGACATTATACATGTCCTTCAAAGATAACAGCTATCTCCAGTTATTTATGGGATATTAATGTTTTTCCATTATTTTAATTTTTTTGTACCTTGGAGGTGTTTTTATTTTCTTTTGACCTTGCTTTTGTTTTTACAAAAGCTTAGCCTGGGTAGCAATAAATATTTCAACTTTCTCTGAAGTGTCTTCACGTATGTGTCCCACCAACCACTGGAAAACAAGTTTAGTGTAATTTGAATGCTACACAACAGCTGAGATGGAAACTGGTAGCAGATAGTGGGATATCTGGAGAGATGTTGAAATACAGAGTTATGTTTACTCACTAAGGTTCTTGAGGCTTGTTTGCTTACGTTCCAGTTTTGGTTGAATTCTGATTTTAATTCTGATATAGCACTTATAAAACTGACACAAGTGACCGAAGTCTACAAGAGACATTTCATGTTAATATTATTACTAATATTATTACATTACTTTATATGGAGTTAACACATTTTCTAGTATGCTTTGCAGATGACAGCAAAAACTCACATCATTCACTGTGCAGCGGTGTGTGGCGGCAGTTGGCGGAGATCTTCAATCAATGTAACAAAGAAGAAGGTTGCAAGATAGAGGATATTGGCGTGGGACCTTTTCCGAGGATATTGGCGTGGGAACATTTTTTTAAAGGTACAGGTAAGTATTTCTGGTTAATTAAGATTATTAAAAGACTTTTTTCGTGGTTGTGTTCTTATTTAATTTAATCCTTTGTGGAAATGGGTAAGGGGTACTTTGTACACCTATTCTCATTTCTCATGGGAGGAGGGTGGGCATCTGGGAGTCCCATTGTTAAAGGGGACTCCCAGATGCTACCATGAACCCACCCCCCTTCCCCCGAGCGGCTGCCCTACCTCCTCCTGGGGTACCGGAGGTGGGAAAGAGCCCCTTGTCCATGGATTGGACAAGGGCTCCCAGGGGAAGAGGAAAGCTTGGCTGCTCCTCCCCCTGGAGCCCCCCATATCATGAACCATGCGGGCTGGTATAGCTTAGGGTGCGAAGCCCCACTCGGCCAGGGCTCCGCATTCTGGATATCCAAGCCTGCATTACATAGTTACATAGTTACATAGTTACATAGTTACATAGTTATTTTGGTTGAAAAAAGACATACGTCCATCGAGTTCAACCAGTATAAAGTACAACACCAGCCTGCTCCCTCACATATCCCTGTTGATCCAGAGGAAGGCGAAAAAACCCTTACAAGGCATGGTCCAATTAGCCCCTAAAGGGAAAAATTCCTTCCCGACTCCAGATGGCAATCAGATAAAATCCCTGGATCAACATCATTAGGCATTACCTAGTAATTGTAGCCATAGATGTCTTTCAACGCAAGGAAAGCATCTAAGCCCCCTTTAAATGCAGGTATAGAGTTTGCCATAACGACTTCCTGTGGCAATGCATTCCACATCTTAATCACTCTTACTGTAAAGAACCCTTTCCTAAATAAATGGTTAAAACGTTTTTCCTCCATGCGCAGATCATGTCCTCTAGTCCTTTGAGAAGGCCTAGGGACAAAAAGCTCATCCGCCAAGGTATTATATTGCCCTCTGATGTATTTATACATGTTAATTAGATCCCCTCTAAGGCGTCTTTTCTCTAGACTAAATAAACCCAGTGTATGGCTTGGTGGTGTATTCTCTACAGTCAGCAGGTTAATTAGCAGGTGATTGGCAGATTCCTTATTCTTAAGAATCTCCAATACCTGTAGCAAGTGTTGAACTGTAGTGTATGCAAACTTCCCTTGGTTCACAAATAAGTTGATTTGTTCAATACTCTGTAATATCTCATCATAATCATACTCAGATAATTCTTTTAAACAAAAATCTTTATTTTCCCTAGCCAGGGAGGAAAGTTCATTAGTAGTTTCATAAGTCCATTTAACTCCCCTGAAAGCGAATTGCATTTCATTATCTGTTAATGACAGAATCTCCTTATTGGTCTCAGTCGCTAAGGATAACGACTCTGCAGATCGGACACGTTTCTTAGAACGTTTGCGTTTGGCCTTAGACCCTGCTGTTCTTGGTGATTTATTCAAGGCTGCAGGAAAATTATCAGTAACACTTTCTGCTTGCTGAACATTTTTGCAAGCAATTGAAGGAGTAGCTGATTGGCCTGCTGCCAGGAGTTCATTAAGAGGAAAAGGCAATGGATCTATGCGCAACCAGTTATGGATCACAAACGCTAGAAATTCCAGCGGTCTCTCTTTCAAATCGGAATGATTGAGAACATCAAATGCCCACTGGAATAATTCCCCTTTAAACAAAATATAACTTAGTTGGAGTGCCCAGGTTGAAACAGGAGTCGCTTGGAGATCAGGATTGGTCAGGAACCTGGCACATTCAGAGAAAAACTCATTTTCTGTTTCAGAGCTAAGTTCTTCAAATTTCTTAAAGGAACAGGAACCATAATTAACAGTGTCATACTTTCTGGGAATCCCCCCCACAATGGGGATTGGTAATGGGGTTTTCATAATGTAAGGCTTGGTGGTGTATTCTCCACAGTCAGCATGCAACGCATGAGCTGGCGTGGAGGAGGTACACACACTAGCACCAGGAAACAGGCTATCCCTAGTATAGTGGAGGGGAGGACTGACTCCAATAGGAGATTGTGGCGCACAGAGCCGGTGCAGATCTGACAGCCACAAACAATGCTTTCGTTATAACGTCTCAGCGCAAAGTAGCGCTGAGCGCACAAACCAGAACTGAGGAGATCAGGACAGGTAGACAGAATGAACGCTTGCTAGCTAGCGGCTACTTAGCGACAGCAAGCGTCCAAAACCAGACAGACTGGAATGAGGCAGCCAATGCGATGCGGCGATGGCGTGCCTCACAAAGACAGGACAGGATAGTCAGAAAATAGCAGGATTAAGATAGATGAACGTAACACAGATAAATATACAATAAGTATGTTTTCCTAGCGTATTACAATTACAGCTATCAATGAAACTATTTGTAACGTCTGACTAACATATGTATATATCGGCAATGAACCGATATATGACATAAGCAGGAACGCTGACTAGGAATGGAGTAACACAGGGAACAGGACTCAGAAGGATTCGCTATCTCTTCGCAGAGATGAACGCAATCCACAAACGGCAACAGAACAGGACTCAGAAGGATTCGTTATCTCTTCGCAGAGATGAACGCAATCCACAAACAGTAACAGAACAGGATTCAGAAGGATTCGTTATCTCTTCGCAGAGATGAACGCAATCCACAAACAGAACCAGGAGCAGGGTAACTACCTCAGCACGGGTGGTCACGGTACGCGCAACCTACCAAAACGTGCTGGAAAGCTGACTAACTGCACACAGGATATAAACAGTTCGTGTACGTATACATCAGCGACACTGATGTATCAACGTAACACAAATACAAGGAAAATAATAAACGTGCTGGTATGCATATATATTGGCAATGAACCAATATATGATGCAAAGACCAGCAAAGTATCTTTATAACAAGAAACACGATCGGGGGCTAAAGCGACAGCAAGACAGGCTTAAGCTGAAGCTATGAAAACCCAAGGAAACCCTGCAGGAAGCAGATCTTTATACTGAGGTCATCCAATGGGAGCAGACATGCAGATTCCCACACAGGTGAATGATAATCAGTCACAAGCTGACAGCAGGGAAAGACAGACAAAGCTATGCAGCTTGCATGGAAAGACATCAGAACTGCCTGAGCTGCAGCACTACTACTTCCAGCAACACCTGCTGCAGCAGCGATCATTACAGTACCCCCGCCCTTAAAAGCGGATTCCAGACGCTTTTCAACACTGAAATTCCCAACAAAACAGTCTGACTGATAATTCATGATGACCGGGACAGCCCGGCAAGACCGAATTCCAGAATCAGTCCCCACAAGACTGGACCCATCAGAACCAGAACCTACAGAACCATGCCCATCAGTACTACAAGCCCCAGTGTGACACCCATCAGAACCATGATTTCCAGAAGAAAGCCCTCCGAAACTCCCTGAGCGATACCCACCGCCTTCCAGGAACCGTTCAGAAACGCCAAAGCCTTTGCAATGCCCACCGGTACTGTCTTTACCAACACAAAACCCACTGTTGAACCAGTCCAAGGCACCAGGACAAGTTTTCTCAGAGACCTCCCAGAACACCTTGAAGCTCCAAAGAGATCCCCATAGGTCAGAATGCCCCTTAGGCTCACATGGAGAACCATCAAGAACCCCTATGGAACCTAGGGCAATTCCCGAGTCAGGGCCACAAGGACAAACATCAATATCAGGGCTTTCAGGGACCAGAACCATCTCTGGGCATGCAGGCAGACTGGCAATATCAGAACGTGTTCCCACTAAGGAAGCATCAGAGCACGCTAACACCTTAGACACACTTGGGCATTCTGGCACACAAAGAACATCTGGGCACACCGGCACAAGAGAAACCTCTGGGCATGTCAAGGAACTGTGAGCCTCAGGGTCAGCCAAGACAGGACCAAAACCAGGACTGGCCAAAAAAAAATCATCATGACTAAACTTCGCAACTACTGGACTTTTACACGAGAATGCTGGACCAGACTTAGATGTCGCTGATTCCAGCATAGTCAGTAACAAATCAGATTCAGGGGCACTAACAAGACAGGACAAATCTTCTGATGTATGCACTGAACCAGATAGGGACTCCACAACTACCTCTGGACTGGACAGAGACTCATTTAATACACTGGATTGGAGCTCATGAGGCGCTGCAGAACAAGTCAGTATTGCAGCAGCCCCCACTGGACTAGGCAAAACTGAGGAATTCCCTGGACAGGAAGGGGACTCTGGAACCTCTGCCACAGCGGCCAGAGAACCAGAATCTTTCAGGATACAGGGCTGGGTTTCAGGAACACTCATCAGACCGGACTGAAATTCTGAGATTTCTATTATTTTGACCAGAGAATCAGAATTATCCATGTTACAGGGCAAGACTTCTGAAACATTCAGAGGACAGGGCTGGAGTTCCTCGGCTGTTACAACACTGGAGAGGGACTCAACAACATTGGTTAAATCAGACTGTGTACAGGGCAAGGTATCTGACACACTTGCTGACGAGGACAATATTTCAATGGCTTCTGCTTTGCTGGGCAGAAATTCATCAAGTTTTATTAGAGCAGACTGTAATTCCAAAACAGCTGCTAGACAAGTGAATATTACTGCAACACCAACTGAGGTAAGCAGTGCTTCAGCCTCCTCTGCTAGAGGGTTTAAAGTATCCAAAGTACTGGGTGAAGCATAAGACTCTGCGACCACAGCTTCACTGGACAGGATCACTGAACAGTCCATATTGCAGGGCAAAACCATGGAAGCACCTGCTGGACAGCATAATGATTCTGTGACCTGAGTTTCATTGGAGAGATCTACTGCACAATTCATGGTACAGGGCAAATTTATTGGAAAATTTTCTGAACAAGGTAATAATTCTGCGATTTCAGGTTCACATAGCAGATGCTCTGAGCTATTCACGAAACTAGAGCGAGGTGTAGAAACAGGAAGATCAAGACACAATGTTTGCGCATCTGAATCACCATTCATTTGTAAAATTGGAAAATTCAGATGCTGGGGTTCTGAGGTTACTAGACAGGATTGCTGGGACTCGGAAACTGATGTAGTGCATCTATTGGCATCTGCTGGATCAGACAGGAGTTGAACTTTATTAACACAGGTAATTTCTGCAGAAGTGTTTGCAGAGACAGGCAAGATTTTTCTGCTGTCTGTTTCACTAAACAAAGAGTCATGAGTACTGGCTAGGCTGGACTCGGAAGTCAGCAGGACCTCTGGATTCTCTGCTGAGAAATTTGCGCAGGGCAAGGTTAAGAATGTATCAGTGGCTTCTGTTTTACTGGGAAGTAACACTGAGTTATCCATGGTACAGGGTGGAATTGCAGGAACTTCAATTTCACACAAAAAGAGCTCCGAATCACCTGCTGAATCAGCCAAAGGTGCTGAAGCAGGCGGGTCAGAACGCCAAATTTGCGAATTCGGAGTCACATAAAAATCATCCAAAATCAGTTCCCACACATCAATCAAAGGAGCCACACAGTCATACCTACACACACCAGCCTCTATTAGGTTATAGGCTGACTTAATGCATGCGTTCAATACCATTTCACTTTTTGCACTGTAAAATTGACAAAATGAACTTGAATCATTCTTCCATTCACAGACCAGGGCTTCCATCTCTCCCCTCTCGAATGGAGGATCCCATGCATACTTAACAGCGAAACATTTAGGCTGATCACAGTCTGCAGATATGATTGTGGCAGGCACATGTATAGGGTTAATTAGCAGGTGATTGGCAGATTCCTTATTCTTAAGAATCTCCAATACCTGTAGCAAGTGTTGAACTGTAGTGTATGCAAACTTCCCTTGGTTCACAAATAAGTTGATTTGTTCAATACTCTGTAATATCTCATCATAATCATACTCAGATAATTCTTTTAAACAAAAATCTTTATTTTCCCTAGCCAGGGAGGAAAGTTCATTAGTAGTTTCATAAGTCCATTTAACTCCCCTGAAAGCGAATTGCATTTCATTATCTGTTAATGACAGAATCTCCTTATTGGTCTCAGTCGCTAAGGATAACGACTCTGCAGATCGGACACGTTTCTTAGAACGTTTGCGTTTGGCCTTAGACCCTGCTGTTCTTGGTGATTTATTCAAGGCTGCAGGAAAATTATCAGTAACACTTTCTGCTTGCTGAACATTTTTGCAAGCAATTGAAGGAGTAGCTGATTGGCCTGCTGCCAGGAGTTCATTAAGAGGAAAAGGCAATGGATCTATGCGCAACCAGTTATGGATCACAAACGCTAGAAATTCCAGCGGTCTCTCTTTCAAATCGGAATGATTGAGAACATCAAATGCCCACTGGAATAATTCCCCTTTAAACAAAATATAACTTAGTTGGAGTGCCCAGGTTGAAACAGGAGTCGCTTGGAGATCAGGATTGGTCAGGAACCTGGCACATTCAGAGAAAAACTCATTTTCTGTTTCAGAGCTAAGTTCTTCAAATTTCTTAAAGGAACAGGAACCATAATTAACAGTGTCATACTTTCTGGGAATCCCCCCCACAATGGGGATTGGTAATGGGGTTTTCATAATGTAAGGCTTGGTGGTGTATTCTCCACAGTCAGCATGCAACGCATGAGCTGGCGTGGAGGAGGTACACACACTAGCACCAGGAAACAGGCTATCCCTAGTATAGTGGAGGGGAGGACTGACTCCAATAGGAGATTGTGGCGCACAGAGCCGGTGCAGATCTGACAGCCACAAACAATGCTTTCGTTATAACGTCTCAGCGCAAAGTAGCGCTGAGCGCACAAACCAGAACTGAGGAGATCAGGACAGGTAGACAGAATGAACGCTTGCTAGCTAGCGGCTACTTAGCGACAGCAAGCGTCCAAAACCAGACAGACTGGAATAAGGCAGCCAATGCGATGCGGCGATGGCGTGCCTCACAAAGACAGGACAGGATAGTCAGAAAATAGCAGGATTAAGATAGATGAACGTAACACAGATAAATATACAATAAGTATGTTTTCCTAGCGTATTACAATTACAGCTATCAATGAAACTATTTGTAACGTCTGACTAACATATGTATATATCGGCAATGAACCGATATATGACATAAGCAGGAACGCTGACTAGGAATGGAGTAACACAGGGAACAGGACTCAGAAGGATTCGCTATCTCTTCGCAGAGATGAACGCAATCCACAAACGGTAACAGAACAGGATTCAGAAGGATTCGTTATCTCTTTGCAGAGATGAACGCAATCCACAAACAGAACCAGGAGCAGGGTAACTACCTCAGCACGGGTGGTCACGGTACGCGCAACCTACCAAAACGTGCTGGAAAGCTGACTAACTGCACACAGGATATAAACAGTTCGTGTACGTATACATCAGCGACACTGATGTATCAACGTAACACAAATACAAGGAAAATAATAAACGTGCTGGTATGCATATATATTGGCAATGAACCAATATATGATGCAAAGACCAGCAAAGTATCTTTATAACAAGAAACACGATCGGGGGCTAAAGCGACAGCAAGACAGGCTTAAGCTGAAGCTATGAAAACCCAAGGAAACCCTGCAGGAAGCAGATCTTTATACTGAGGTCATCCAATGGGAGCAGACATGCAGATTCCCACACAGGTGAATGATAATCAGTCACAAGCTGACAGCAGGGAAAGACAGACAAAGCTATGCAGCTTGCATGGAAAGACATCAGAACTGCCTGAGCTGCAGCACTACTACTTCCAGCAACACCTGCTGCAGCAGCGATCATTACACCCAGTTTATCTAACCTTTCTCGATAAGTGAGACCTTTCATCCCACGCATCAATTTTGTTGCTCGTCTCTGCACCTGCTCTAAAACTGCAATATCTTTTTTGTAATGTGGTGCCCAGAACTGAATTCCATATTCCAGATGTGGCCTTACTAGAGAGTTAAACAGGGGCAATATTATGCTAGCATCTCGAGTTTTTATTTCCCTTTTAATGCATCCCAAAATTTTGTTAGCTTTAGCTGCAGCTGCTTGGCATTGAGTACGATTATTTAACTTGTTGTCAATGAGTACTCCTAAGTCCTTCTCCAAGTTTGATGTCCCCAACTGTATCCCATTTATTTTGTATGGTGCTAGACCATTAGTACGTCCAAAATGCATGACCTTACATTTGTCAACATTGAATTTCATCTGCCATGTATGTGCCCATATAGCCATCCTATCCAGATCCTGTTGCAATATGACACTATCTTCCTGAGAGTTGATGATTCTGCACAATTTTGTATCATCTGCAAAAATAGCAACATTGCTCACTACTGCATCTACTAGGTCATTAATAAATAAATTGAAGAGCACTGGACCCAGAACAGACCCCTGTGGGACCCCACTGCTAACAGTCTCCCATTTTGAGTACGATCCATTGACCACAACTCTTTGTTTTCTGTCCATTAGCCAGTTCCCTATCCATGAACACAGACTCTTCCCCAGTCCTTGCATCCTCAACTTTTGCACCAGACTTTTGTGGGGAACAGTGTCGAAGGCCTTTGCAAAGTCCAAGTATATCACATCTACAGCATTCCCAATATCCATATTAGCATTCACTACCTCATAAAAGCTGAGCATGTTAGTCAAACAGGACCTGTCTTTAGTAAACCCATGTTGATGCTGAGAAATAAGATTATTTTCTACTATGAAGTCATGTATAGTATCTCTTAGTAACCCCTCAAATAGTTTGCATACAACTGATGTTAAACTTACAGGTCTATAATTTCCTGGATCAGATTTTTTGCCCTTCTTAAATAATGGGAAAACGTGGGCTGTACGCCAATCCACTGGGACTCTGCCAGTTGCAAGAGAGTCACAAAAGATAAGATAAAGGGGTTTATCTATAACTGAACTTAATTCCCTTAGGACCCGAGGATGCATGCCATCCGGGCCAGGTGCCTTGTCTATTTTTAATTTATTTAGTCTTGCCTTCACTTCTTCCTGCGTTAAGTATTTAATATTACAGTTAGAAGATTGAGACTCTTCTGCCTCTGTAGTTTGCAACAGTGCTGTTTCTTTTGTGAAGACAGAAGCAAAGAAAGCATTTAATAACTCTGCCTTATCTTGGTCATCCACCATTGAGTTCCCATCCTCATCCTTTAGGAGTCCTATACAGTCAACCTTTCTTTTTTTAGAGTTAATGTACTTGTAAAACTTTTTTGGGTTAGATTTGATATCCTTAGCGATTTGTTTTTCAGCTTCAATCTTTGCCTGCCTAATTTCTTTTTTACAATTTTTATTGCACTCCTTATAATTGCTTAGTGCAGCCTCGGTCCCCTCCTGTTTTAAGACCTTATAGGCATTCTTTTTCCTCTTCATTTTATCTTTAACCTTTCTATTCATCCATAGAGGCCTTTTTTTATTCCTAAACATTTTGTTTCCATATGGGATATACATACTACAGTATTGATTGAGTATAAGTTTAAAAGCTTGCCATTTCCCTTCAGTGTCTTCCCCTTGTAGTACATTATCCCAGTTCACCAAACTTAGTGCCTGCCTAATTTGAGTGAACTTTGCTTTTCTAAAATTCATAGTTTTAGTGGTCCCGCTGCCCCGTGGCCTGTCAGTCACCAGATCAAACGTTATCATGTTGTGATCACTATTTCCCAAATGTTCTTGAACCTGCACATTTGATACATTATCTGGTCTATTAGAAATGATCAGATGCAGTAACGCATGCCCCCTAGTTGGTTCAGTTACCATTTGAGTCAAGTAATTGTCCTGTAGTGCTGCCAGAAATCTGCTGCTTTTACCAGAATGGGTAGCCTCAATACTCCAGTCAATGTCTGGAAAGTTGAAGTCGCCCATAATTATGACCTCATTTTTACCTGCAGCTTTTTCAATCTGCTGTAGTAATTGCAGTTCTGCAGCTTCATTAATAAGAGGTGGCCTGTAGCATACCCCAATAAGCAATTGGCAACTTTTATTTCCACCATGAATATTTACCCAAACGGACTCCACATCTTCGCAATCTTCCTCCATCTCATCGTTGAGGACAGCTGTAAGAGAATTCTTAACAAAGAGACAAACCCCTCCACCTTTTTTCCCTGTTCTATCCCTCCTAAACACATTGTATCCTTTTAAATTAGCTATCCAGTCATGGCTTTCATCCATCCATGTCTCGGTTATTCCCACAATGTCATAGCCTTTGTCATTCAGAATGAACTCTAGTTCGTCTATTTTATTTGCAAGGCTCCGGGCATTGGTTACCATGCACTTTATATTTTTACCACCACATTTACCAATTTTGTTTACATGAAATTGGCTACTTGAATTTTTACCAACCTCCTTAATCTTTACACTGTCCCCACCCCCCTCTCCACCCTCCATAATGATAGGTTCCCACTGTCTTTTTACCTCATCTTGTCTACATATTGAGACTTTATCCTCCCGCCTCCCCCCAGATCCTAGTTTAAAATCTCCTCCAACCGTTTAGCCATCTTCTCCCCCAATGCAGCTGCACCCTCCCCATTAAGGTGCAGCCCATCCCTGCTGTAGAACCTGTAGCCGACTGCAAAGTCTGCCCAGTTCTCCAGGAACCCAAACCCTTCCTTCCTACACCAATTTCTCAGCCACTTATTTAACTCCCTAAGCTCTCTCTGTCTCTCAGATGTAGCACGTGGCACTGGCAGTATTTCAGAAAACACCACCTTGGAGGTCCTTGCTTTAAGTTTATCTCCAAGTACCTGAAAATCCTTTTTGAGGACCTTCCATCTCCCACTAACTTTGTCATTGGTGCCAATGTGTACCATGACAGCCGGGTCTTCCCCAGCCCCACCCAGTAATCTGTCAATTCTTTCCGCTACATGCCGAACCCGAGCACCCGGGAGGCAACAGACTGTACGGCATTCGCGGTTTCTTCGACAGATTACCCTATCTGTGCGCCTAATAATTGAATCCCCTACCACCAGTACCTGTCTAGCCTTAGCTGCACTCCTATTCCCTTTCTCTTTGCAGCAGTCTGCCCCTTGGTTGCTAAGGAGCACATCCTGCTGCAGCATTGCTACTCCTGAATCATCCTCCCCAATATTACGCAAACAAGCATACTTATTAGTGAGGGACAACTTGGGACTAGCCTCCCTGCCACTTTTTCCCCTACCCCTTCTAACTGTGACCCAACTAGCGGCTGCCTCTGCTTCTTGGTCCGGCTGTACTCCACCCTCCTCATCTTCAACGGTTCCATCCAGTGTCTGGATCGTGAGATCCAAGCTCTTCTCCATGTTGTGTATGCTTCTCAGTGTTGCGAGATGCTTATTTAGCTCTGCGACTTCCGCCTCTAACTGAGCAACACGCACACACCCAGGGCAACAGTAAACACCCTCAATCCGCTGATCAAGGCATGCATACATGTTGCAGGATGTACACTGCACAGCATCGTCCAACATGATGACTTTTGTGTGGGGAAAAATTATTTAACCACTTCAGGACCACAGTCTTTTCGCCCCTTAAGGACCAGAGCCTTTTTCTCCATTCAGACCACTGCAGCTTTCACGGTTTATTGCTCGGTCATACAACCTACCACCTAAATGAATTTTACCTCCTTTTCTTGTCACTAATACAGCTTTCTTTTGATGCTATTTGATTGCTGCTGCGAGTTTTACTTTTTATTATATTCATCAAAAAAGACATGAATTTTGTCAAAAAAATGACTTTTTTAACTTTCTGTGCTGACATTTTTCAAATAAAGTAAAATTTCCTATACATTTGAGCGCGAAAGTTATTCTGCTACATGTCTTTGATAAAAAAAAAAACATTCAGTGTATATTTATTGGATTGGGTAAAAGTTATAGCGTTTACAAACTATGGTGCCAAAAGTGAATTTTCCCATTTTCAAGCATCTCTGACTTTTCTGCGCACCTGTCATGTTTCATGAGGGGCTAAAATTCCAGGATAGTACAAATACCCCCCAAATGACCCCATTTTGGAAAGAAGACATCCCAAAGTATTCAGTGAGAGGCATGGTGAGTTCATAGAAGATTTTATTTTTTGTCACAAGTTAGCGGAAAATGACAGTTTGTGACAAAAAAAAAAAAAAAGTTTCCATTTCTTCTAACTTGCGACAAAAAAAAATGAAATCTGCCACAGACTCACTATGCTCCTCTCTGAATACCTTGAAGTGTCTACTTTCCAGAATGGGGTCATTTGTGGGGTGTGTTTACTGTCCTGGCATTTGGGGGGTGCCTAATTGTAAGCACCCCTGTAAAGCCTAAAGATGCTCATTGGACTTTGGGCCCCTTAGCGCAGTTAGGCCGCAAAAAAGTGCCACACATGTGGTATTGCCGTACTCAGGAAAAGTAGTATAATGTGTTTTGGGGTGTATTATTACACATACACATGCTGGGTGGGAGAAATATCTCCGTAAATGACAATTTTTTTATTTTTTTTACACACAATTGTCTATTTATAGAGATATTTCTCCCACTCAGCATGGGTATGTGGAAAAATACACCCCAAAACACATTATACTACTTCTCCTGAGTACGGCGATACCACATGTGTGGCACTTTTTTGCACCCTAACTGCGCTAAGGGGCCCAAAGTCCAATGAGTACCTTTAGGATTTCACAGGTCATTTTGAGAAATTTCGTTTCAAGACTACTCCTCACGGTTTAGGGCCCCTAAAATGCCAGGACAGTATAGGAACCCCACAAATTACCCCATTTTAGAAAGAAGACACCCCAAGGTATTCCGTTAGATGTATGGTGAGTTCATAGAAGATTTTTTTTTTTTGTCACAAGTTAGCGGAAATTGATTTTAATTGTTTTTTTTCACAAAGTGTCATTTTCCGCTAACTTGTGACAAAAAATAAAATCTTCTATGAACTCGCCATTCTCCTAACGGAATACCTTGGGGTGTCTTCTTTCTAAAATGGAGTCATTTGTGGGGTTCCTATACTGCCCTGGTATTTTAGGGGCCCTAAACCGTGAGGAGTAGTCTTGAAACCAAATGTGGCAAAATGACCTGTGAAATCCTAAAGGTACTCATTGGACTTTGGGCCCCTTAGCGCACTTAGGGTGCAAAAAAGTGCCACACATGTGGTACCGCCGTACTCAGGAGAAGTAGTATAATGTGTTTTGGGGTGTATTTTTACACATACCCATGCTGGGTGGGAGAAATATCTCTGTAAATGACAATTATTTGATTTTTTTTACACACAATTGTCCATTTACAGAGAGATTTCTCCCACCCAGCATGGGTATGTATAAAAATACACCCCAAAACACATTATACTACTTCTTCTGAGTACGGCGATACCACATGTGTGACACTTTTTTGCAACCTAGGTGCGCTAAGGGGCCTAACGTCCTATTCACAGGTCATTTTGAGGCATTTGGATTCTGGACTACTCCTCACGGTTTAGGGCCCCTAAAATGCCAGGGCAGTATAGGAACCCCACAAGTGACCCCATTTTAGAAAGAAGACACCCCAAGGTATTCTGTTAGGAGTATGGTGAGTTCATAGAAGATTTTTTTTTTGTCACAAGTTAGCGGAAAATGACACTTTGTGAAAAAAAAACAATACATATCAATTTCCGCTAACTTGTGACAAAAAAAAAAATCTTCTATGAACTCATCATACACCTAAAAGAATACCTTGGGGTGTCTTCTTTCTAAAATGGGGTCACTTGTGGGGTTCCTATACTGCCCTGGCATTTTAGGGGCCCTAAACCGTGAGGAGTAGTCTTGAACCCAAATGTCTCAAAATGACCTGTGAAATCCTAAAGGTACTCATTGGACTTTGGGCCCCTTAGCACAGTTAGGCTGCAAAAAAGTGTCACACATGTGGTATCGCCGTACTCAGAAGAAGTAGTATAATGTGTTTTGTGGTGTATTTTTACATATAACCATGCTGGGTGGGAGAAATATCTCTGTAAATGACACATTTTTTTATTTGTTTTACACACAATTGTCCATTTACAGAGAGATTTCTCCCACCCAGCATGGGTATGTGTAAAAATACACCACAAAACACATTATACTACTTCTCCTGAGTATGGCGATACCACATGTGTGACACTTTTTTGCAGCCTAGGTGCGCTAAGGGGCCCAACGTCCTATTCACAGGTCATTTTGAGGCATTTGTTTTCTAGACTACTCCTCACGGTTTAGGGCCCCTAAAATGCCAGGGCAGTATAGGAACCCCACAAGTGACCCCATTTTAGAAAGAAGACACCCCAAGGTATTCCGTTAGGGGTATGGTGAGTTCATAGAAGATTTTATTTTTTCTCACAAGTTAGTGAAAAATGACACTTTGTGAAAAAAACAATAACAATCCAATTTCCGCTAACTTTTGACAAAAAATAAAATATTCTATGAACCCATCATACACCTAACAGAATACCTTGGGGTGTCTTCTTTCTAAAATGGGGTCACTTGTGGGGTTCCTATACTGCCCTGGCATTTTACGGGCCCAAAACTGTGAGTAGTCTGGAAACCAAATTTCTCAAAATGACTGTTCAGGGGTATAAGCATCTGCAAATTTTGATGACAGGTGGTCTATGAGGGGGCAAATTTTGTGGAATCGGTCATAAGCAGGGTGGCCTCTTAGATGACAGGATGTATTGGGCCTGATCTGATGGATAGGAGTGCTAGGGGGGTGACAGGAGGTGATTGATGGGTGTCTCAGGGGGCGGTTAGAGGGGAAAATAGATGCAATCAATGCACTGGGGAGGTGATCGGAAGGGGGTCTGAGGGGGATCTGAGGGTTTGGCCGAGTGATCAGGAGCCCACACGGGGCAAATTAGGGCCTGATCTGATGGGTAGGTGTGCTAGGGGGTGACAGGAGGTGATTGATGGGTGTCTCAAGGTGTGATTAGAGGGGGGAAATAGATGCAAGCAATGCACTGGCGAGGTGATCAGGGCTGGGGTCTGAGGGCGTTCTGAGGTGTGGGCGGGTGATTGGGTGCCCGCAAGGGGCAGATTAGGGTCTAATCTGATGGGTAACAGTGACAGGTGGTGATAGGGGGTGATTGATGGGTAATTAGTGGGTGTTTAGAGGAGAGAATAGATGTAAACAATGGATTTGGGAGGTGATCTGATGTCGGATCTGCGGGCGATCTATTGGTGTGGGTGGGTGATCAGATTGCCCGCAAGGGGCAGGTTAGGGGCTGATTGATGGGTGGCAGTGACAGGGGGTGATTGATGGGTGGCAGTGACAGGGGGTGATTGATGGGTGATTGACAGGTGATCAGTGGGTTATTACCCGGAATAACAGATGTAAATATTGCACGGGCAAATTGATAAGGGGGGGGGGTCTGAGGGCAATCTGAGCGTGTGGGCGGGTGATTGGGTGCCCGCAAGGGGCAGATTAGGGTCTAATCTGATGGGTAACAGTGACAGGTGGTGATAGGGGGTGATTGATGGGTAATTAGTGGGTGTTTAGAGGAGAGAATAGATGTAAACAATGGATTTGGGAGGTGATCTGATGTCGGATCTGCGGGCGATCTATTGGTGTGGGTGGGTGATCAGATTGCCCGCAAGGGGCAGGTTAGGGGCTGATTGATGGGTGGCAGTGACTGGGGGTGATTGATGGGTGGCAGTGACAGGGGGTGATTGATGGGTGATTGACAGGTGATCAGTGGGTTATTACCCGGAATAACAGATGTAAATATTGCACGGGCGAATTGATAAGGGGGGGGTCTGAGGGCAATCTGAGCGTGTGGGCAGGTGATTGGGTGCCCGCAAGGGGCAGATTAGGGTCTAATCTGATGGGTAACAGTGACAGGTGGTGATAGGGGGTGATTGATGGGTAATTAGTGGGTGTTTAGAGGAGAGAATAGATGTAAACAATGGATTTGGGAGGTGATCTGATGTCGGATCTGCGGGCGATCTATTGGTGTGGGGGGGTGATCAGATTGCCCGCAAGGGGCAGATCAGGGGCTGATTGATGGGTGGCAGTGACAGGGGGTGATTGATGGGTGGCAGTGACAGGGGGTGATTGATGGGTGATTGACAGGTGATCAGTGGGTTATTACCCGGAATAACAGATGTAAATATTGCACGGGCGAATTGATAAGGGGGGGGTCTGAGGGCAATCTGAGCGTGTGGGCAGGTGATTGGGTGCCCGCAAGGGGCAGATTAGGGTCTAATCTGATGGGTAACAGTGACAGGTGGTGATAGGGGGTGATTGATGGGTAATTAGTGGGTGTTTAGAGGAGAGAATAGATGTAAACAATGGATTTGGGAGGTGATCTGATGTCGGATCTGCGGGCGATCTATTGGTGTGGGGGGGTGATCAGATTGCCCGCAAGGGGCAGATCAGGGGCTGATTGATGGGTGGCAGTGACAGGGGGTGATTGACGGGTGATTGACAGGTGATTGACAGGTGATTGACAGGTGATCAGGGGGGATAGATGCATACAGTACACGGGGGGGGGGGGGGGTCTGGGGGGGGGTCTGGGGAGAATCTGAGGGGTGGGGGGGTGATCAGGAGGGAGTAGGGGGCAGATTAGGGACTTAAAAAAAAAATAGCGTTGACAGATAGTGACAGGGAGTGATTGATGGGTGATTAGGAGGGTGACTGGGTGCAAACAGTGGTCTGGGGGGTGGGCAGGGGGGGGTCTGAGGGGTGCTGTGGGCGATCAGGGGGCAGGGGGGGGGGAAATCAGTGTGTTTGGTGCAGACTAGGGTGGCTGCAGCCTGCCCTGGTGGTCCCTCGGACACTGGGACCACCAGGGCAGGAGGCAGCCAGTATAATAGGCTTTGTATACATTACAAAGCCTATTATACACTGTTGCAGCGGCGATCCGGATGCCAGTAACCCGCCGGCGCTTCCGAACGGCCGGCGGGTTACGGCGAACGGGGGGCGGAGCCAGTCCCCGGCGGCTGATCGCGTCACGAATGACGCGATCGCCGCATAGCCACTCCCGCAGCCGCCCCCGCCGATGGGCGTATTGCGGTCGTTTGGGCCCGGACTTTGCCGCCGCCCATCGGCTGGGGGCGGTCGTTAAGTGGTTAAAGTAAACTGTGGCGGTAAAAGATGAAACGGGAGATTGAGTGTAGCTGGGGAGGAGGAGAGGGAGAGTAAGTAAAGTTGGGGAGTGTGGGGAGTGAGGGGAGGAGAAGGGGCGGGAGTGGGGAGGGGGAGGAGGGAGGAGGGGAGGAGGAGGGGCGGGAGGGGTGGAGGAGTGGAGGTGGAGTGAGTGAAGTTGGGGTGGAGTCCTCAAAATTTAAAGACTACACCACAGCGTGCCTAGCACATTCTAACCAATGCAAAAAAACGCAATATTGATTGAAGGTTTTTTTTTTTTTTTGTTTGTTTTTTTTAGTCCTTACCTACTTCCTCTCACCACTCTCTTTGTGCCTGTGTTGTAACGCCTATGCCACTTGTGTCGCAGCCACTTAGTGAGCAAGCCACAGACTGAGCAAGCTCAGTACTGAGTCCTGAAGCTGACCAAATACCTCCTGTTGCAGCTAGTCCCTCCCCCTAGCCAATTGCCTGCTGCAAAACAAACTAGAGGGAAAAGAAAAAAAAATTGTACTTTTAAAAGCTGACACTTGCTGCTTAATATCAGATGAACCACAACAGACAATCCACCAGATATTGCAGCAGCAAAAAACAATATACAAACAGCAATGTAATATAATTAGTGCTCACAATTCCCAGCAGTGAAGTGAAGCAGCCCACCACCAAGATTAGAGGTTTGGCCTACACTTCCTGTTTAATTTAACACCTGTGTTGCAGCTAGTCCCTCCCCCTAGCCAATTGCCTGCTGCAAAACAAACTAGAGGGAAAAGAAAAAAAAAATGTACTTTTAAAAGCTGACACTTGCTGCTTAATATCAGATGAACCACAACAGACAATCCACCAGATATTGCAGCAGCAAAAAACAATATACAAACAGCAATGTAATATAATTAGTGCTCACAATTCCCAGCAGTGAAGTGAAGCAGCCCTTCACCAAGATTAGAGGTTTGGCCTACACTTCCTGTTTAATTTAATACCTGTGTTGCAGCTAGTCCCTACCCCTAGCCAATTGCCTGCTGCAAAACAAACTAGAGGGAAAAGAAAAAAAAATTGTACTTTTACAATTGGGACAAGGGGTTAAAGAGGATTGGGAGGGGGGATCCCACATCATTTTTTTTTAATTTCCCACACTCTGAACATTTAAAAAAAATTCAAAAAATAGGTCAAGTTGCTAGTGATCTTTATACAGCCACATTGCGATTGTATAGCGATCCCTGGTCAAAGCGTTGCAACTCCGGAAGGGTTCCATACACACTGTGTACGGAGCCCCTGGAAACCCTGTCTTGAAATTCATCGCTCTTTCTTTTGATATATGTAAATTTACACTACCGGTAGTTTTGATACATTAACTGTCATTTACCACATTTAACTGTATACTTTTTTCTATGAAACTTTAAATTCGATTTTCTCAAAAACTATAAGGTCTTTTTGAATTTTTTTTCCTCTTGTACCCACTGTCACTCTCCACATACCCTGCAAATGTTGTATTTCTAGCATGTAAGGGGGCTTTGCTATTAACCGTTAAAGTCGGCAGCCGTTCGCCTGCCATATAAGTCTGTGGAGCCCGCTGCGTACAGCCGGTTTGCAAACTTTTGCGGAAATTCACGTTCGAAATTCGCGAACTCAACATTTGATGGTGCTTGTTCTACTATGAACTGAATTCAGTGTGCATCTAAATATATATATAAATATCCTATGTGGATGAAGTGACATCATCAACTTTGGCCTCTATCCGGATTATTATAGTGAGCAATACATTTTGCCCTTTGATTAGTCTGAGTGCACTCAGGTCAGGTCTAGTATGATGAGCTTCCATTGTTAATCTACTCAGTAGCCAATCTGTGGGGAAGTTATTATTTAACTTGAAGTAGTTGCTGCTGCATATTGTTTGAGTGTTCTTGAAGTGGTCCGTGTGAATGTGGGGGTGTGTATGAGGGGTGCCTGTGGTGATCCAGGGACTCTGTGGTTTTAATTGATTTTAATAGTGTTTTGATATTAACCACTTCCCAACTGAGGGGTTTTACCCCCTGACCATCAGAGCAATTTTCACCTTTCAGCGCTCCTTCCATTCATTCGTCTATAACTTTATCATTACTTATCGCAATGAAATGAACTATATCTTGTTTTTTTCGCCACCAATTAGGCTTTCTTTAGGTGGGACATTATGCCAAGAATTATTTTATTCTAAATGTGTTTTAATGGGAAAATAGGAAAAAACGTGGGAAAAAAATTATTGTTTTTCAGTTTTTGGCCTTTATAGTTTTTAAATAATGCATGCTACTGTATTTTAACCCATGAAATGTATTTGCCCTTTTGTCCTGGTTATAAAACCATTTAAATTATGTCCCTATCACAATGTTTGGCGCCAATATTTTAATTGGAAATAAAGGTGCATTTTTTTCAGTTTTGTGTCCATCCCTAATTACAAGCCCATAGTTTATAAAGTAACAGTGTTATACCCTCTTGACATAAATATTTAAATAGTTCAGTCCCTAAGGTAACTATTTATGTATTTTTTTTTTTAATTGTAGTTTTTTTTTTTTTTTAAATTACAAGAAAAAAAAATTGGGGAGTGTGGGAGGTTAAGGGTTAATTTTTCTATGTGAAAAATGCTTTGGATGTAGTTTTACTATTTGGCCACAAGATGGCCACAGTAACATTTTGTTTATGCGACCTGCAAGCGTCCGGAAGGACGCTTGCAGGAAGTAGAAAGGGGCTGAGAACTTTTTTTTTTCCCACAATGGTCGCGCTGCTCAGCCGAGCGGCAGCGGATCATTGAGGGGCTTAGATCAACGAACGGGAATGGATTTTCCCGTTCATTGATCTCCGGGCGAGCGGGCGGCGGCGTGTTTACTAGCGGCGGGCGGCGTGTTTACGAGCTGGAGCGCAGGCAGCGGTGGGAGCACGGAAAGTACTTATTTCTCCGTCCCTGGGGGTTAAAGGATGGAAAAAGGGACGGAGAAATGCGTACGCGCGGGGGTAAAGTGGTTAATGGTGAATTTTTGTCCACAATAATGCATTTATACATTTTTTGGATCTCTGAGGCCCCAGTAAGCTTTCTTTTTCTGTTTTTGGTTAGGAATCACACATCAAGCAGCACCCTAAGGAAACAATCAGATCCCCTGAATAAATTAACCCCAGAGAGGATAATATTCATCAATATCGCCCCATGGCACATCAAATCAGCCAGGGCCGGCCTTAGGTTCCACATCGCCCTGAGCGAAACCTGATTTTTGTGCCCCCCTTCATCCTCTACACACACACACACACACACACACACACACACACACACACACACACACACACACACACACACACACACACACACACACACACACACACATATATACACACACACACACATATATATACACACACACACACACCTTTTCTCCTGAGATATCTCCTAGGACAGTGGCTCCCAACCTTTCTGACATCGTGACACATCACGCCAAATGCTCAGATCTCTGCAGATCTCTGTCACATATGTATAATAGTAAAAATGCTGTTAATAACCACAAATGGCAGGAAAGACTACATTATCCTGAATATACTTAAAAATGAAGGCTAGAACCTTTCAGGAATATTAATAAAAACATCAGTGGGACAGTTAGCTGCCCCCTCCCCCATTTAGAATGATGGCACAGCACCGGCAATTCGCACCACGCGTTATAACCGCAGCGCACTCCCCCAAACCCTCCCCCCCTGATCTCATGTGTAGGTGCCCTCAATATAGGTTGCCAAGCATAGGTGCCCCAGTATAGGAAGTCAGTTGAAGGTCTCCATTGCCCCCACAGGTAGCCAGGCGTAGGTGCCTCCAGTATAGGTAGCCATGTGTTGGTGCCCTCAGTAAAGGTAGCCAGCTATAGGTGCCCCAGTATAGGAAATCAGGTGTAGGTGCCCTCAGTATAGGTAACCAGCTATTAGGTGCCCCCTTGGAATCTGGCGCCCTGAGCGACCGCTCTGGTCGCACAGGTCAAAGGCCGGCTATGAAATCAGCAACCAAAAAAAACCCTAATGTAGTGCTCAGAGCTGATCAGACCAGCACTACACAAAATAACGCAGTGCTCCTTGCAAAGTGGGCTATACCCAGAGGCACTATAGAAGGCAATCGTTAAAACCCTCTAGAAGAAACCACCACTGGATCCTGATTCTGTGGCCAACTACAGACCTATGGGGACCTTAACATTCCTGTCAAAAGTTATCAAAAAGGCAGTCGACAACCAGCTAGAAGCCAGGGTTACAGATAACAACAAATTTGATACTTTTCAGTTAGGATTCAGAAAAAGGCACAGCACTGAAACTGCACTAGTTCGAGTACTAACTGATCTACTTACAGCAAAATACAAAGCTCAATTTTGATTCTTTTTAACTTGTCTGCAAATTTTTATACCATGGACAAAGGAATATTAATCCAGTGATTAAAGAAATACTGTGGCCTTAGGGGTGCAGTTCTCAGCTGTTTTCTGTCATTCCTGTCTGGCAGGACACAGCAAGTGTGTCTGGGCACCTACTACCTTAATGCAGTGCTACTTACTTATGGAGTCCCACAGGGTTCTGTGTTATCACTATTACTCTTTGCAGTCTACATGTTCCCAATGGGCAAAATAGTCCACAACTATGGTCTAAGATACCATTGCTATACAGATGAGACACAATTGTATCTGTTCTTCAAACCTGGCACACAAGACCCATCAACATCCATAAATGTCTGTCTAGTGAAATTAAAAACTGGATGAGCACAAGCTGGTTGAAGCTGAACTCTGACAAAACAGATGTGTTAGTGGTATGCGGTCCATACATGATGGATAAAGTCCAAAAGTCTCCCCACATTAAACTAGCAATTGGGAGGAAGCCCCAGGTATGTATACATTTTTGCCTTTTACTGAGCTCTGAGTCCCTTTAAGTAGCCATGGCCACGGGATGATTAGTATGCCCTGACCTGTGTGACAGTGTAGAAAGCTAAAGGCCTGTATTCACTACACAATTTTTCCGACGGCTGGCAATTTTTTTGAGAGACAAGTGATCGTTTCGGTATCACAACATGGGTACAGGAGCACGATTACACAAACAACGTTTGAGATGTGCAGCGACAATGTCTGTCACGGAGGATCAGATCTTTAAGCTTCAACAACTCCTGCGCAAAGTACAAAGATATATTGAACGCTTGTTCGCGTTTGTGTGCAGTCGCATGTACCAGCCAGCAGGAAGATGTATCGGGTAACACTCATTGACGTCTTCCTGCATAGTTAGGTGAGTATTCAGCTTAAGACCAGCTTAAGAGCTACTATCTCTCCAAGATGGCGCCTGAGTAGGATGCCTCGGCACACAGGGCTCTGGCTTCTCACTCTTTCCCCCCTTCCCTTTGTGGCTCACTTATGCCAGAAGGTCAGAGGAGTTCCCCTGCTCTTCTCATCCTGGGGAGCCTGGGCACGCTGGGCTAAGGACGCAAGATCACCGCCATTGCATCGCCACATCGGGGCTAGTCACATGGACCACACACGGGGGCCGCTCAACCGCCGCGGAGGGTCAGGCACTGATGCGGCCGCTCTGGGGAGGACAGGACACCACCGGCCGAGTGTGTCATCGGAGCTGGCTGCTGCCAGGGACCGGGCCATATCACCCCACTGCCGGCTGCAGAACGGAGGTACGAACACCTACAGTACTTCCTGGCTCCTGCATGCACGAGGCCACCATGTGGGCCGCTGCCAGGGGAGTCAAAGGACACTGCCCGCAATTAAAGGCACAGGGACTGCTTCACCACCGCACAGGGGCAGATGTGGCCACATGCTGCCTGTAAATGCTTGAGCCCTAGCTTACCATCCTGGAGCCCTCTGCCTGGAGCCTGCTGCCACCATCTTGTCCACCCTCACTGCTGTGTCCCTAATGCGCCGCTGCTGCTGCTCAGGTCACACAGCCTGCTCCAGGGGACTGACACTGCACCAGCACTCCATCAAGCCACGGACTCAGATCAGGGCCCTAGCAGCAAGTCCAATACAGCCCCCAGCCTCACAGGGAGAGTTCTAGCGATTACAGCCATGCATCGACCCCAGCCACTCCGACGCCCACCAGGCTCCGCAGCAGACACATCCCCTAACATCGGGCACCAGTCTCCACAGCAGACAAAGCGACGCAGCCAGTCAGTGGGACACTAACTGATCACTAACTGATCGACCAGGTTACGCCACAATCCTAAGGGGACTCATCTCTTTTTTCCTCTCTTCTCTTTGTCTCTTCCCTAGGGTTAGACTGGGGGGTATCTGATTCAAAGCATCACTGCAAAGCATTTTGAGTGCCATAGACGGCAGTGGATTACCCCCCTGGTCCTCCCCCTGGGTTCATCTTTCACACATCATTCTATGTATGCTATATCTCTATGCATTGTATTGCACTGTACCTGCTGTGTGTATTTACTGTATATACCTATATGTATGTACTGTATGTATATATTGTATGCTAATTGCACCACGCTGCTATTGTACCATCACCGACCCAGTTTGTGCTAAAATACCAATTCTGGGTACAACTCACGTTGTACTTGGCGAAATAAACTTGATTCTGATTCTGATTCTGGAAGGGTTACAAGACAAGAGAGGAGTGATGCAGCTGGTGTGAGCAGAGGTAAGAGCAGCAGAGATCAAAACAGGTCAGCAAGAAAATGACAAGTGGAAGAGAGGGGGGAGGAAGGGGGTCCATTTACCTAGCATATGGCTGGTGTCTGCAGGATGTAACTTGTCCCTGTATTAGCATGTGCTTCCAAGAGGGAAAGGCAGACTGCAGCTTTTGCAGACAACCAGAGATGCGAGCCTGGGAGTGAGAGGGTGGTTGGAGCTTCTGCACAGCCCACTACATAAAAGACTGTCATGCAGCTAGCTACAATCTGAATCTGGCACCAGGTAAAAGGGGGCGGCCACTCACGGAGACAGCACCAGTATTCCCTAATTGCGTGTACATGCACACTGAAAATGCTGAATATATACAGGCACATTTGACATCTTTACTCTGTATGATAGCAGCTTCCCTCGGTCTGTTGCCCCGCTCGCTGGTGCTGTCCACTTCCTCTCCTGCATATGGCTGTGCTAGCTAGTGCTGTTACTGCCCGCTTGCTCCCCACTTTCACCTACACTTGTCCGCCTTTTATTGAGACCCAAACTTCCTCTTGCTCCACTGCCCAGGCTTTCCTCTATTAGACCTGCAGGAATCAGCATGGCCCCCAGTGATGAGTCAGGTGAGTGGTGACCAATGAGGGCACTGCATACTTCACATACAGGAAGTGTGAAGTATACAGTGCTGTGATTGGTCACCACTCGCCTGACTCATCACTGGGGGCCACGCTGATTCCTGCAGGTCTAATAGAGGCAGCGGAGAAAGGGGAAGTTGCATCTCACACATAGGCGGACACGCGAGGGTGAAAGTGGGGAGCAAGTGGGCAGTAATGGTACTAGCTAGGTTACATAGCAGGCGCCATAGCTCCGCCTATCGCCCTAGGCTCTGGCCTAGGTAGCCTTCCCACAAATCTGGCCCTGCACAAATGTGCAGCCTTATATAGCCAAAATCAAACACAATTCAGCCAGTTACTTATAATGCATGTTCACAAGAGTGACCAATCAGGAGACCGGCACACAGTCAAAAAGACATGTGACATGTCCCTCCAATCATAGGAAAGCCTCACCTGCAGTAGTAATGCGGACCGTATGGGGAACTGAAGTGAGTGACATATGCCCTAGCACACATATCACCCTCCAAATTATATTTCTGCGTGTAGAGCCATCGCGCCGGTACACACGTATCAAGCGTAATCCAAACCCATCGTCGTATCGCATCAACAGACGCGTGCCAAGCATACAATATGACTCATGTCAGCGGACGCATACTAGGTGTACATACAGGGCAGGATTTATACTTTTTATCGCCCAAGGCCCACTATCACCAGCTGCCCCCGTACCAACAGCATCTTAAGCTTCTCCCCAACACGGCACGGCAGGGTGTAGATTGCAGGCTCCTCTGAGGACAGTTCATGAAGTGATGGCAGGGATTAGATTGAAAGCTCCTTGGCAAGCGGCACATTCGATGAGTGAAAAGCATCTCAGAGAACACTGTAAGTGGCCATTCACTACCCCTTCATCCATTAAGTGCCAGATCCAGTTGTTGTAGCCACCCACCACTATGTGCAAACTCTGTGTAGCAGGACGAATGTTCGGCAGGTTAACAGCTACTGCCACCCTGCTGCCCACAGCCTGACCCTTGCTTTCCTGGTGCCCTAGGCCATGGCCTTTGTGGCCTTGCCTGAAATCCAGCCATGCGTACATAATAACACGTATAACACTGGCAATAGTGAGATGAATAAGGCAGATGTAACTCACAACAAATGTAACCAATAACACCAAAACTAAGCCCCATTGTGTACTAAATAGGCCAAAAAGTGGAAAAAAAGACAGTACTGCAAAAAAATCCCACATCAAAGGGGACAATAGCCATCACTCAAAGGGGAAGGTCCCCCATAAAAAATACGCTAGTCCCCTGATTGATAACCCTATCACAAAAAGAGTATAACTTCATACAAATGAAAAAACAGGATATGTTCTGAAGGAAAAAAATACCCCAATACATATACAACTGGGTATATCCTAACATATCCCTTACAAGCAACCCTCTACACTTATTCCCACAGATCTACCAATAGCAGCACTAGACTATATACAAAAAGACAAATCGTAGTGTCTATTAAGTCCACCTCTGCTAGTGCCTAAGGTCCCCAATCATCTAATCCAAATAGCTTCACATCTAAGCAGTTGTTTTCATCTGTCACCTTCCCTCAAAGATTTTTGTACTCCATCTATAACCTGGATTTTAAGTTGTGGCACGGAATGTCAATGCTCCACAAGATGGGAAGAAACCACCTGTTCACAATTGCCATTGCGTATCACAGATTTGTGAAACGAGAGACACACATGCAACTGTTGTTGCCCAGACCACAGGGGCACTTAATCAAGTGCGCTACATAGATATAATCACAAGAATAACAATTGCGTATCTTACCCAGTTCCCAACCGCCTAACGCCGATAGGCGTCAGGAAGGTGACAGCCCCAGGACTGCCAAGTGTCGGACTGGGAAGCGGAAAAACTCGGGAAATCCATCTGCTGGCCAAGCAGAAGTAATCAGGTGTTGCTGCTCGCAGTGAATACTTGCTGCAGGTTTCTATTGGGAGTGATAACACAGGATATCTGATGCTTGGCCAACAGGTGGATTTCCTCAGCTTCGCATCAGCCCAAACTAACCCTCAGGCTTGTTTCACATTGCGTTCCGTTCACGTGTCAGTCCGTGTTGTTGTTTTTTAGGCTTCTTTTTTTTTCCAATTCCCAGTGCTCGGGTGGGCGATTTGCTTTTGTGCTTAGCGGTTTTCTAAGCTTTTTTTCCAAGCGGTTTTGTAATTCACTCCCTGACGCACTGTGCGAATCTAGAGATATGAATAAATTGCATACATAAAACGAAGAAAAATGATCTTACAATGCACCAGTGGGTCTAAGTACAATTGTATAATCTTTATTACATGCTGATAATAGTGATCAAAAAGTCAAAGAAAAAAAATGACGAAAAACAAAACAAGGGGAATAAGATAAAAATGTGGGTAGGCTGCAAAAAGTATGAGGGTGGTGGGAGCCAGCAAAAAGTCAGTGGGTGAATATAAATTAATATAGGTAGACAAGTATCTATAGCAGGTATATCTAGCTTTAGATGGAAGCGTATGCAGTGAAAAAAAAAACACTATAAAAATATCTGTGATATGACTGACAATGTCAAAATCCATACAAAAGTGCTGTGTGCATAATCCATACAATGTATAAAACACCTCCTCCATGAATAAATGTCAGAAAATTCATACAATGAGCATAGGCAAAGTCTCATCAACAAATAATAAAAGTGCATAGTGCAAAATAAAGTACATCAATATGCATACTGCAAAGTCCAACACTAGCCCGTAGAGTCACTATATTAATGTATGCTATGCAAACCATCAGTGTGTGAATTCTATCAGGACCTATCAGAATCTAAGCACCGAGCCATGAAAAAACAAAATGCTTGAATTTAGGTTGCGGTGTTGGTCATGGAGCTTACGCTGCTATAGCAGCGCAGCTTCATGAATCGGCACAAAGGTTTCAAGTACTTTGTTCAAAATTGAATATTGTTGTGTCAAGATTTTCTGATTCCATGATCACTTAATCTTCCTATGCATGCTGTTGATATCACTATTACAAACCTTTTAAAAAGGCTGCATGTGTCCAATTCACTTTGAAGTTGTCTATTACTGAATATGTGCAGTGCCGAGTTTTTGGCATGGAAAGCTGATGTCAGTAAGCACATGTCAGTAAATGTCAATTTATGCAGGTTACAGCATGCAGTAAAACACTAACATGTTCGATCACTACTGGCTGCTCTCCTCTGTCGGAAACCAGCTTCAAAAGCTATCTGTGTGGATATCCCCCTAGACGGGAGCAGGGAGCCAATAGAAAAAGCCTGCAAGTCCCGTTGATAGGACCCGCAGGCTTCTCGGTAGGGACAAACTTTTCTACCCCCCAGGCAGCAAGCAGAGAGAACACGGAACAAAACAAGTTTCCCCTGTGGCCGTTCAGCAGTTTCATACATTAGGTTCCTGTTTGAAGATGCGGAGGAACTAGTGGGGAAATCACATATGCAGGACATGTTTAAAATATCCTGGAAGTTCATCTAAGCTATAGCAAAGAAATAAGATTTAGAGCAAGCAGATGGAGTATAACAAACAGTATAGCAAACACGCACATCTAAAGGGATGTCAGGATGCCTCTTACTATTGTAATGCTGTCTTTGCACAGAAAACAGTATGTAACAACAGAGACTCTTCTACTGTTACGAACAGGTTATTGTCAATGGGCTTCGGTAAATTACCGAACTTCTACTGCACCTGTGAAAATCTTGATGAATTAGCAAAAAAAGTCTAAAATACATAAAGCGGTATTTTGAGGACTTGTTTTTTTGTTTTTTTTATTGAACAGCCTTTGATGAATTTAAGCCCAAGTCCCCACCACCTTTCTTTCCCAGCTACAGTTGACTTTGGATGTAGCAGCAGCCAGTGTGTGTACAGAGCATAGAGCAGCTCTGGGGAACTTGACAGAGCACAGAGCCAGGTATGAGCACAGACCTGTGTTCCTGCTGTGTGCTAATAATGCAGGAAGTTGGGACTTCACAGAAGGCTTTACTTTCCTCTTCATCAGAGGCACCTGGTCCACCAGGACAACCTGATGCATTATGATTATTTTTTGGTGGACCACTGCTGCAATAAGTGTATTATCTGGTAAAACACTGACGCATTACTATTATTTTCTCGTGAACCACTGCCACAATAAGTGTATTATCTAGTGAAATGTCAGGCATTATAATTATTTTCTGGTTAAACACTAGCGCATTATGATTATTTTCTAATGTAATGCTGACCCATTACGATTATTTTCATGGAGTGCGCCACAGGGGGAGAGGGGGGGGGTGTCACAGGTTTTCTGGCCTGGAATGACAAAATGGCTAGAGGCGCCCCTGCCCTTCATGGAAAACAAAAATTTTCCTTCTTAAAACAGAAAGTAATGTATGTTATGAACAGCATTACAATATGGGAGCAAAGTGGTCCTATAAATCTTATATCATATAAATTTGGATGATTAAAATACTAAAAGTGCAAAGATAATAAAAGTCTCTTGTATATTGTTAGACAGCGCTCCGCTTTAACATCACAGGTATCAATGCACACCCCACAAGTATTACACTCACCTGGCCTGTTTGGCCACTGCCAGATTGGTCAAAGATCACTCTATGGATGTCCAGCATCAGATCTGCAGGTCTGCAGGTGGTGTTCCTCCGGTGATTATGCAGGTACAGGTCCACATGGTTCTATTACCTGGATGACCTCATAAGAAAGCACAGATCTCACATAGCATGACTCCGTTATCCCCCGTGCTGTCCCTCGTGCCTCCCGGACAGGCTCGTTGACTGGCCGTGTCTCCGCCGCTTCTAGTGTGTAAACTGATCCTTGCAACACTTCCTGACCGTCCGTTGGCTCCACCCTACGCATTTTGTCACACCGCGTGACTCATCAGGGGCGTGGTTAGCCATCGGACGTCAGATCTATTTTATGAGCTGTGCTGGTATCCGCCTCCGTAGTTGCCACCCCCTGCTGAGCTTTCGCCGCTGCCTCCATGGGAAGGGCTGCAGCGCTTCAGCTTGGAGCGCTACAGATGAATTATGGGTAACCAGTTCCCCATTACTAACAGCCTATCCCACAGGTGGAGTTATACACCGCCCTGGGGACAGCCGTTTTACAAGCAATATTCCAGTTAAGAATGCACATTACAAAGAGTTAAAAGAAATTAAAAACGTTTGAAAGATGTAGCCTTTATGACATTACAGGATTATGATGTTCTACATAGTTCATATATAAAGCATCTTTACTATCATAAACTTTCTTGATATACATCAGATTCATTACTCCCTACTAGTCCATCTTGTGGTTGTTATCTAGAATGCATCCTCAGGTAATTTAAATCTCTCCTATCTATTACATATGTTTTCTACCATGAATACATTTTTATACAACAGTGAGGTGAACATTTATCTAACTATTAGCGATATAGCAGTTAAGGTCAATGTCAATGTTGTGTCCCCTTGGCTGTAGGGTACCCATCCGGTAGATCCATTTGTTTCTTTTATTGATATTTCCTTTGTTTTATTACATCCCCTCCATGAGTAATTGGCTTTTTCGATTCCACAAAAACGTAGTGTACTCGGATCTGCGTTATGGAGAATCCTATAATGTCCAGATACGCTGTGGCCGATGAATCCTCTCCTTATATTGCCTATATACTCCCCAATCCTGGTTTTGAGTGGTCTAGTTGTCCTGCCTATGTATTGTATATCGCATGGGCACCATACCATGTAGACTACCCCCTTCGTATTGCAGGTTATATTTTGCCTGATCTTCAAGGACTTGCCTTTTGACATAGATGTCACTTCTCTGCATCTCACTGGCATTGCTTCCCTACATCCTAGGCATTCTCTACATGGAAAAAAATCCATTTTGTTGCCAGAATGGGACTATTTCCCTTGGTGGATTCACACAACTTGGAGCTAGTGTTGGGCGAACACCTGGATGTTCGGGTTCGGGCCGAACAGGCCGAACATGGGCCAGATGTTCGGCATGTTCGGCCCGAACGCCGAACTCAATGGGAGTCAATGGGACCCCCGAACATGCCCATTTTGGGGGCCCTATGGGGTCGCAGGCATAAGGGGGGAGCATGCCCCGGTCGCGGGGGGGGTCGGAAATTCCCCCCACCCCCTCCGCTAGCGCTCCCCCCTCTGCCCGCTTCTCCATACAAAAAGTTTGAAACAAGTTCAATAGTACCTGGCTGGTGGCACTGGCTGGCAGTGGAGTGAGGAGGAGGAGGAGTCCGAGTAGCAGAGTGACGTTGAGGCCGGGCAGCGGGCGGTTCAGCGCTAGTACCCTTGTGGTACTTCCGCCCTTTCTCTGACCTCACGTCCTCTGCGTGATGACGCATACGAGGGTACGCGTGATGCGTACCCTCGTATGCAGAGGACGTGAGGTCAGAGAAAGGGCGGAAGTACCACAAGGGTACTAGCGCTGAACCGCCCGCTGCCCGGCCTCAACGTCACTCTGCTACTCGGACTCCTCCTCACTCCACTGCCAGCCAGTGCCACCAGCCAGGTACTATTGAACTTGTTTCAAACTTTTTGTATGGGGAAGCGGGCAGAGGGGGGAGCGCTAGCGGAGGGGGTGGGGGGAATTTCCGACCCCCCCCGCGATCGGGGCATGCTCCCCCCTTATGCCTGCGACCCCATAGGGGGCATAGGGGGGCAGTATTCGGCCGAACAGGGCCCTGTTCGGCCGAACAGGGGCCCTGTTCGGCCATGTTCGGCCATGCATTCTGCAGTTCGGGCGAACCCCGAACAGTTTGGCCGAACACCACCAGGTGTTCGGCCAAACTCGAACATCACCCGAACAGGGTGATGTTCTGCAGAACCCGAACAGTGGCGAACACTGTTCGCCCAACACTACTTGGAGCCAATTAGCTCTTCAAGTTTTTTGCTCTATGATAAACAAACTTTGGTTGTTCAGGGAGGATCCTCTGCAGTGAGGTATCCTCCCTGACAATTGCCCAGTATTAAAAATATGTTCAACTTGTCTGAATTGAAAAGTCAGTAATAAATGGTATGTTCTCCATCTGTTTTTGTTGTTGTCTTCTGGGGCCATCCTTTAGGAGTTCCTCCCTATTAGTTCCCCCGCCTCCATGATTTCCCTTTGAATATCAGACTCGTTGTATCCCTTATCTACATAGCATTCAAGTAGAATTTGGGATTGGGATAAGTAGCCCTCCATTTGGCTGCAATTCCTGCGTATTCTGATCAGTTGTCCTTTGGGTATTGCCTTTATCCACCTCGGGTGATGACAGCTCCTTATACAATTATATCCATTTCTGTCTGTTGGTTTAAAGTTTATTTATTATTTTATCATATCGGAATTATGCTATGCGAGATCTGTGTTGTCTTATGAGCGGTTAATAGAACCATCTGGACCTGCATAATCACCGGAGGAACACCACCTGCAGATCTGATGCTGGACATCCATAGAGCGATCCTTGACCAATCTCGCAGTGGTCAAGTTTTCCTTCTAAAAACAGAAAGTATTTGCAATTATTCAGGTTGTTGTGAGTTCTGAGATGTCTCCCAGTGCATCACTGCTGAAAATGCAAATCATCATTGTTATCCCTGGAAGCTAAACACACCTCCAGATCAGCTGGAATGCAGTGATGTTTCAGCTTGTTAAATATACAGAGCCACATCATTGCATTCCAGCGGATCTGGAGGTGTGTTTAGCTTACAGGGACAACAATGGATGATTTGCATATTCAGCAGTGATGCACTGGGAGACATCTCAGAGCTCACTCCAACCTGAATAATTGCAAATACTTTCTGTTTTTAGAAGGAAAACTTTTGTTTCCCATAGAATTTTAGTAAGAGGGCCTTTTGGTCCATTGTAGCCGCTTACACACTCATATATATATATATATATATATATATATATATATATATATATATATATATATATATATATATATATATATATATATATATTATTTTTAAGTAAAAATGGGAATTGACACAGTTTGCATTTGCATTTGACAGCATGAATCATATTAAAATACATACCAGTCTGTTAGGATACCGAAGAATCACAGGTTGAATGGGGACTGCAGGAATAAACGCACCTATGCAGCAAGGAAATAAATAATATTAAAATTATGTTAAACTGAGCTAATCAGAAAATAAATGCATGAATATATAAAAATGTACTAATAAAGTTTGTTCATTATCATCCCTTCATAACTGAGGGCACTTCATACCCACGCTTTTTGTCATTTTGCAGTATTTACATTAAACTACCAATCATTTTTTAACCTTGTGTATTAATTCAAAGGGGTTCAAACCTCCTTGTGTTAGGGACTGGGTAACGTAAAGTAGGGGTAAAATATGGTGGTGAATTTATGTGCCCCCTGTCTGACAGGTACCTTGAACATGATAGCTAAAGTGAGGTGAAGACTGTGCGGAGGTGCTGGTCTTTCATCAGAAACCTCCTTGGGTGGTGGAACAAGGAATGGTGGCTAGAAATAGCAAGTACTGGGGTAACCCAGGGTGAACCAAAAACAAGCACTGTTGCCTTGTGGTGGAAGCTGAATTCAAAGGGTAAAGGAAAGAACTCAGACAGTGAATCAGTGTGCCTGGAAGCTTTAGGTGGCAGCCCCACCACCAGGATTGGGTGCTGAAGGCTAATAGGTTACACACCTTAAAGAGAAACTCTGACTCCTCTACGCCTTCCGTATGCTACCCATCCCACTACCAGCCTCTTTCCTAAATAACATCCAGAACAAGGTAAATCACTTTATATGGGGCTCTAAAAAAACCGAGGTTTCGCAGTCTATACTTGTATCGATCAAGATCAGACGGAGGGTCTTGGAGTACCCAACCTGAAACTCTATTATAAGGCTGCACAAATCTCCCCATTAATCCTATGGCAGCTGAACTCCCACAGGCCTTCATGGGTTGATATCGAAGAGTCTTTAGTAGACCCAATTAAACTTTCTAATCTCCTCTGGATCACCCCAGCCAGTAGAACAACAATCACTAATCCTATAATCAAACATTCCCTATCTGTTTGGGATAGCTGCAAATACTCCGGAAACTTACTATCCCCTCATAGGCCCCTTGCATCTTTCCTAGGGAACCCCTCCTTCCCTGCAGCCTTAATCTCACCAGCTAGCTTCCATTGGTGGGTAAATTCCCACCTCACTACGGTTTATGCCTTATCTTCAGACACAGGTCAAGTGCTAGTAGACCGCACTCCTGTCAGATTTCCCTTGATGTGCCCAGGTCACGGAAACAGGCAACACTCCTGACTCCAATATCAATCCAAAGTGTAGAGACCAGCACCATCGATTTGTATATGCTCTTTTTATTTTGTAGAAAGACACATTGACAAGAAAATGCAACGTTTCGGAGGGGACCCCCTCCTTTCTCAAGCCAGTGTCAGTGTCTACTAATGCAATAACAACACAGCCTTATATACTAAACATACCTTGGAGTATATCCAATCACATTTAAACAGCGCCTATGGCGACCAATCCCCTTCTCACGCTTCAGGCGGACCTGATGGGGGACTCTATTGTTAATATTTAAATGTGCGCTTTGCCCAGCAAGTATGAATTGCGCAGGAGCGGGAGGGGACGGCCGCGTCCATGCGCACATCCACCCATGGCGCCGACCAATAAGCCACGAGGAGTTATACCTCCGTCATCATGATCACGCCTCCTGGTGGAGGCGGACCTGATGGGGAACCTCGCTGGCTCGAGAGCGCGGCAGAACGCCGCGCCCTCTGGTCCTGACGTCAGAGAAACACGTGGGCGGAATGTAAACAGACCGCCCACGTGTTCTCGATGGAGCGCACACAGGCAATAGCCGTCCCTCCCCTCCGCGTCACACAGAACAGGACAAGAATGCCCAAACCGTCAAAGACCCTGCAAGGAGACACAATAATAAGTAGTAAATAATAAATAATAATTGAAATAGATTATACAGCTAATATCGGAGAAGTTATGAATACTTTAAATGAGGGGTTGCATATCATACTCCCTATTCATACCCCGTGGTTCCAGAGTATCTAATCTTCTTATCCATACTGCCTCCCTATATAGCAACTTTTTAAGTCTATTGCCACCCCTCCTAGGAATTGTCACTTGCTCCAGAATCTGAAATTTTAACTGACTAACTGAGTGGCCAGCAGATAAGAAATGTGAGGAAACAGATAGTTCATTATTTTTGGTCCTAATTAGTGTTGGGCGAACACCTGGATGTTCGGGTTCGGGCCGAACAGGCCGAACATGGGCCAGATGTTCGGCATGTTCGGCCCGAACGCCGAACTCAATGGGAGTCAATGGGACCCCCGAACATGCCCATTTTGGGGGCCCTATGGGGTCGCAGGCATAAGGGGGGAGCATGCCCCGGTCGCGGGGGGGGTCGGAAATTCCCCCCACCCCCTCCGCTAGCGCTCCCCCCTCTGCCCGCTTCTCCATACAAAAAGTTTGAAACAAGTTCAATAGTACCTGGCTGGTGGCACTGGCTGGCAGTGGAGTGAGGAGGAGGAGGAGTCCGAGTAGCAGAGTGACGTTGAGGCCGGGCAGCGGGCGGTTCAGCGCTAGTACCCTTGTGGTACTTCCACCCTTTCTCTGACCTCACGTCCTCTGCGTGATGACGCATACGAGGGTACGCGTGATGCGTACCCTCGTATGCAGAGGACGTGAGGTCAGAGAAAGGGCGGAAGTACCACAAGGGTACTAGCGCTGAACCGCCCGCTGCCCGGCCTCAACGTCACTCTGCTACTCGGACTCCTCCTCACTCCACTGCCAGCCAGTGCCACCAGCCAGGTACTATTGAACTTGTTTCAAACTTTTTGTATGGGGAAGCGGGCAGAGGGGGGAGCGCTAGCGGAGGGGGTGGGGGGAATTTCCGACCCCCCCCGCGATCAGGGCATGCTCCCCCCTTATGCCTGCGACCCCATAGGGGGCATAGGGGGGCAGTATTCGGCCGAACAGGGCCCTGTTCGGCCGAACAGGGGCCCTGTTCGGCCATGTTCGGCCATGCATTCTGCAGTTCGGGCGAACCCCGAACAGTTTGGCCGAACACCACCAGGTGTTCGGCCGAACTCGAACATCACCCGAACAGGGTGATGTTCTGCAGAACCCGAACAGTGGCGAACACTGTTCGCCCAACACTAGTCCTAATAGTACTTTTGTGGGATGCTAATCTAGCCTTCATAGGTTGCGTTGTCTGTCCAATATATAAAAGTCCACATGGACATTTCAAGGCATAAATTACATAACGGGAATTGCAGTCAAAATGGCCATGAATTTTAAATGATGTGCCCAGGTGGGGATGTCTCACGACCGGGCCTTTAATTATACTGTGACAATTAGCACAATTCATACAAGGATAAGTTCCATAGGGACGATTAGAAACAGGGGGACAAGACTGTGTTGAGCCTAAATCTGCTCGAACCAATTTATCTTTTAATGTAGGGGCTCGTTTGTATGACATTAAAGGGGGGGTCTGGAATTCTACCACATTGGGCAAACCATTTTTTAGGATATTCCAATTACGTCGTATGGCATCTGCTATCCTATTACTATGTATATTATACTGGGAAACAAAAGGAATTCTCTTATTGTTGCCCCTCCTCCGGTTTACATTATCCGATTTCACTGCCTCAAGTTTCTGTCTAGCTCTACCCAGCAGATGTTGGGGGTACTGTCTCTGAATAAACTTATGTTCCATCTCGTCCAGTCGTTGTTTTTTCAAATGTGAATCATTAACTATACGACTGATGCGATAAAACTGGTTATTAGGAATGGATGCAAAAGTGGCAGGTGGATGAAAGCTATCACAGCACAGTGTCGAGTTAACATCCGTGGGTTTAACGTATAAGTCTGTGCTCAACCCACCATTGGACATTCTCACGACTGTATCAAGAAAGCTGACCTCACCCCTGTCACTATGAACAGTCAATTTGATAACTGGACATTTTAAATGGACCTGATCTACAAATTCCATAAGGCTCGAATGTGGCCCCGCCCACACGCAAAAAACATCGTCAATATATCTATACCAACAATGGGCAAACGTTGTAAATAATACATTGGTGTAAACAAATGATTCCTCATATATATTCATAAAGATGTTTGAGTAGGACGGGGCCACATTCGAGCCCATTGCTGTACCCCTGACCTGTAGATAATATTCATTCTCTACCATAAAATAGTTACACGACAAAACAAGCCTAAGTAAACCACAGAGAAATCTAATCTGACTTTTGTCATAATCTGAGGCACAGTTGAGTATGTGCTCTACAGCCTCTACACCCCCATCATGTGGGATGGAGGTGTAGAGGCTCTCCACATCAAGAGTCACCAATAGTGCCCCCTCAGGTATAGGGGGAAGTTTGTGGATTGCGTCCAAAAACATTGAAGTATCCCTAAGATAAGATTTGCCTGCTATGACAAATGGTCTTAACATAATGTCCAGATATTTAGCTAACGGAGAAAAGATAGAATCGATACCCGCCACAATAGGACGTCCTGGCAGACGTTGCTTATTTTTGTGTATCTTTGGACATATGTAGAAAACTGGAATTATTGGATCCTTTTGTATTAAATACTCAAAAAGTTTATCATCAATAATATTACTATAACGAGCCTGTTGTAACAAATCCAAAATTTTCTTTTGAAAGATAGACGTTGGATTCTGTGGCAGTTTCTGATACGTGGTGGTGTCAGATAACAAACGATTTATCTCACTCCTGTAGTATTGGGTATCCATGATCATAACCGCTCCCCCTTTGTCTGCCTGTTTAATGATAATGGATTCATTATTCATTAGTTCTCCTATTGCAATGCGTTCTTCTACTGTAAGATTATGCTGTATCCGAAATTCTCCATGTTGGTGAGATCTAGACACAATAGAATCCACCTGTTCCTTCACTGCGGACACAAAGTTCTCAATCACTTGGCATGTAGGGGGAGAAAAATTACTTTTTGATCTTAGGGTAGTGTCACTTAGGGATAAACAATTGTCATCAACAGGCCTAGGAGGAAACCAACATTCTCGTGGTATGCTGAAGTAATACTTCAGCCTAATTGCTCGAAAAAATCTGTAAAGATCAATATCCAGGTCAACTGGCTGTGGCCAGTGGGTAGGTGCAAATGAAAGTCCCTTTTCCAACAATTGCTGCTGTGTGGTAGACAGAGTCACTGAGGAGATATTAACAACAATGGACTTATTTATTTCACATTGGTCCTCACAGGTCTGGTCTGTTTAGACTTTTGTCTTAGACGATCTTATATGTTTCCTCCCGCCCCTGCGCTTTCGTCTGCGCTTGACGGGTGTTCCGAAGATGATTGGGAAGTTGGAGGTACATCTGTTGAGTCCCCCTGTTGTCCCCGTTCATATGGTTTAGGACGAGTCTCAAGTCTCCTTCTAGATTGTGGTTTCTGCCAGTTATAGACATATCCATTTTTATAATCAGATGAATCTCTCTGGAACTTCTCTCTTTTGATGATCTCAATACTTTTCCTATGATTCTCAATCATGGTTTTCAACTCCACAGCAAATCTTGCATAATTATCAGGACTGGAGTTATCAAACAGTCTCTGTTTCAGATCATCAATCTGAGTTCCAATTTTTGGCAGTTCCAGCATGATACGATCAATCGTGAGCAACATGGCGTCAAATGACGCCTTATTCCATATCATAGTCCATGTTTGACAAAACTCATTGTCATTCAGGAACATAAGGGGACTGACATTTGATCTAATGCCTCTAGGAATCCTGCCCACTCTCCGATATTCAGCCAGGGTGGTGGCATGTAATTCCAAGGAAACTTTGAATTTCGATAATTTCTCCAATTGTTTTTTTAATGGCCTTGTCATCCACTGTATTAAGGAATGCCACCTCCGTTGTAACCTGCGACATTATCCTGTCTGTGTCCTCCGTTGTAAAGGAGAAAACCAACTTGCTGAGATCCGCTGTCTCCATGGTAATACAGGGTGCACGTCTTGTGCTGCAGAAACTGGTCAAGTGCTAGTAGACCGCACTCCTGTCAGATTTCCCTTGATGTGCCCAGGTCACGGAAACAGGCAACACTCCTGACTCCAATATCAATCCAAAGTGTAGAGACCAGCACCATCGATTTGTATATGCTCTTTTTATTTTGTAGAAAGACACATTGACAAGAAAATGCAACGTTTCGGAGGGGACCCCATCCTTTCTCAAGCCATACTTGCTGGGCAAAGCACACATTTAAATATTAACAATAGAGTCCCCCATCAGGTCCGCCTGAAGCGTGAGAAGGGGATTGGTCGCCATAGGCGCTGTTTAAATGTGATTGGATATACTCCAAGGTATGTTTAGTATATAAGGCTGTGTTGTTATTGCATTAGTAGACACTGACACTGGCTTGAGAAAGGAGGGGGTCCCCTCCGAAACGTTGCATTTTCTTGTCAATGTGTCTTTCTACAAAATAAAAAGAGCATATACAAATCGATGGTGCTGGTCTCTACACTTTGGATTGATATTGGAGTCAGGAGTGTTGCCTGTTTCCGTGACCTGGGCACATCAAGGGAAATCTGACAGGAGTGCGGTCTACTAGCACTTGACCAGTTTCTGCAGCACAAGACGTGCACCCTGTATTACCATGGAGACAGCGGATCTCAGCAAGTTGGTTTTCTCCTTTACAACGGAGGACACAGACAGGATAATGTCGCAGGTTACAACGGAGGTGGCATTCCTTAATACAGTGGATGACAAGGCCATTAAGAAACAATTGGAGAAATTATCGAAATTCGAAGTTTCCTTGGAATTACATGCCACCACCCTGGCTGAATATCGGAGAGTGGGCAGGATTCCTAGAGGCATTAGATCAAATGTCAGTCCCCTTATGTTCCCGAATGACAATGAGTTTTGTCAAACATGGACTATGATATGGAATAAGGCGTCATTTGACGCCATGTTGCTCACGATTGATCGTATCATGCTGGAACTGCCAAAAATTGGAACTCAGATTGATGATCTGAAACAGAGACTGTTTGATAACTCCAGTCCTGATAATTATGCAAGATTTGCTGTGGAGTTGAAAACCATGATTGAGAATCATAGGAAAAGTATTGAGATCATCAAAAGAGAGAAGTTCCAGAGAGATACATCTGATTATAAAAATGGATATGTCTATAACTGGTAGAAACCACAATCTAGAAGGAGACCTGAGACTCGTCCTAAACCATATGAACGGGGACAACAGGGGGACTCAACAGATGTACCTCCAACTTCCCAATCATCTTCGGAACACCCGTCAAGCGCAGACGAAAGCGCAGGGGCGGGAGGAAACATAAAAGATCGTCTAAGACAAAAGTTCAAACAGACCAGACCTGTGAGGACCAATGTGAAATAAATAAGTCCATTGTTGTTAATATCTCCTCAGTGACTCTGTCTACAACACAGCAGCAATTGTTGGAAAAGGGACTTTCATTTGCACCTACCCACTGGCCACAGCCAGTTGACCTGGATATTGATCTTTACAGATTTTTTCGAGCAATTAGGCTGAAGTATTACTTCAGCATACCACGAGAATGTTGGTTTCCTCCTAGGCCTGTTGATGACAATTGTTTATCCCTAAGTGACACTACCCTAAGATCAAAAAGTAATTTTTCTCCCCCTACATGCCAAGTGATTGAGAACTTTGTGTCCGCAGTGAAGGAACAGGTGGATTCTATTGTGTCTAGATCTCACCAACATGGAGAATTTCGGATACAGCATAATCTTACAGTAGAAGAACGCATTGCAATAGGAGAACTAATGAATAATGAATCCATTATCATTAAACAGGCAGACAAAGGGGGAGCGGTGGTGATCATGGATACCCAATACTACAGGAGTGAGATAAATCGTTTGTTATCTGACACCACCACGTATCAGAAACTGCCACAGGATCCAACGTCTATCTTTCAAAAGAAAATTTTGGATTTGTTACAACAGGCTCGTTATAGTAATATTATTGATGATAAACTTTTTGAGTATTTAATACAAAAGGATCCAATAATTCCAGTTTTCTACATATGTCCAAAGATACACAAAAATAAGCAACGTCCGCCAGGACGTCCTATTGTGGCGGGTATCGATTCTATCTTTTCTCCGTTAGCTAAATATCTGGACATTATGTTAAGACCATTTGTCATAGCAGGCAAATCTTATCTTAGGGATACTTCAATGTTTTTGGACGCAATCCACAAACTTCCCCCTATACCTGAGGGGGCACTATTGGTGACTCTTGATGTGGAGAGCCTCTACACCTCCATCCCACATGATGGGGGTGTAGAGGCTGTAGAGCACATACTCAACTGTGCCTCAGATTATGACAAAAGTCAGATTAGATTTCTCTGTGGTTTACTTAGGCTTGTTTTGTCGTGTAACTATTTTATGGTAGAGAATGAATATTATCTACAGGTCAGGGGTACGGCAATGGGCTCGAATGTGGCCCCGTCCTACTCAAACATCTTTATGAATTTATATGAGGAATCATTTGTTTACACCAATGTATTATTTACAACGTTTGCCCATTGTTGGTATAGATATATTGACGATGTTTTTTGCGTGTGGGCGGGGCCACATTCGAGCCTTATGGAATTTGTAGATCAGGTCCATTTAAAATGTCCAGTTATCAAATTGACTGTTCATAGTGACAGGGGTGAGGTCAGCTTTCTTGATACAGTCGTGAGAATGTCCAATGGTGGGTTGAGCACAGACTTATACGTTAAACCCACGGATGTTAACTCGACACTGTGCTATGATAGCTTTCATCCACCTGCCACTATTGCATCCATTCCTAATAGCCAGTTTTATCGCATCAGTCGTATAGTTAATGATTCACATTTGAAAAAACAACGACTGGACGAGATGGAACATAAGTTTATTCAGAGACAGTACCCCCAACATCTGCTGGGTAGAGCTAGACAGAAACTTGAGGCAGTGAAATCGGATAATGTAAACCGGAGGAGGGGCAACAATAAGAGAATTCCTTTTGTTTCCCAGTATAATATACATAGTAATAGGATAGCAGATGCCATACGACGTAATTGGAATATCCTAAAAAATGGTTTGCCAAATGTGGTAGAATTCCAGACCCCCCCTTTAATGTCATACAAACGAGCCCCTACATTAAAAGATAAATTGGTTCGAGCAGATTTAGGCTCAACACAGTCTTGTCCCCCTGTTTCTAATCGTCCCTATGGAACTTATCCTTGTATGAATTGTGCTAATTGTCACAGTATAATTAAAGGCCCGGTCGTGAGACATCCCCACCTGGGCACATCATTTAAAATTCATGGCCATTTTGACTGCAATTCCCGTTATGTAATTTATGCCTTGAAATGTCCATGTGGACTTTTATATATTGGACAGACAACGCAACCTATGAAGGCTAGATTAGCATCCCACAAAAGTACTATTAGGACCAAAAATAATGAACTATCTGTTTCCTCACATTTCTTATCTGCTGGCCACTCAGTTAGTCAGTTAAAATTTCAGATTCTGGAGCAAGTGACAATTCCTAGGAGGGGTGGCAATAGACTAAAAAAGTTGCTATATAGGGAGGCAGTATGGATAAGAAGATTAGATACTCTGGAACCACGGGGTATGAATAGGGAGTATGATATGCAACCCCTCATTTAAAGTATTCATAACTTCTCCGATATTAGCTGTATAATCTATTTCAATTATTATTTATTATTTACTACTTATTATTGTGTCTCCTTGCAGGGTCTTTGACGGTTTGGGCATTCTTGTCCTGTTCTGTGTGACGCGGAGGGGAGGGACGGCTATTGCCTGTGTGCGCTCCACCGAAAACACGTGGGCGGTCTGTTTACATTCCACCCACGTGTTTCTCTGACGTCAGGACCAGAGGGCGCGGCGTTCTGCCGCGCTCTCGAGCCAGCGAGGTTCCCCATCAGGTCCGCCTCCACCAGGAGGCGTGATCATGATGACGGAGGTATAACTCCTCGTGGCTTATTGGTCGGCGCCATGGGTGGATGTGCGCATGGACGCGGCCGTCCCCTCCCGCTCCTGCGCAATTCATACTTGCTGGGCAAAGCGCACATTTAAATATTAACAATAGAGTCCCCCATCAGGTCCGCCTGAAGCGTGAGAAGGGGATTGGTCGCCATAGGCGCTGTTTAAATGTGATTGGATATACTCCAAGGTATGTTTAGTATATAAGGCTGTGTTGTAATTGCATTAGTAGACACTGACACTGGCTTGAGAAAGGAGGGGGTCCCCTCCGAAACGTTGCATTTTCTTGTCAATGTGTCTTTCTACAAAATAAAAAGAGCATATACAAATCGATGGTGCTGGTCTCTACACTTTGGATTATCTTCAGACACAGGCATAAAAACCTTAGCCTTCCTACATGAGCATAAGCAACTCCCCCCCACTGAAAGAATTCGATACATGCAGATCTCACACTTTGTTAAATCCCACCTCTCCCTCACAGATTGTCCTTTAACTAGAACCCCATTTGAGCATATCTGCGCTACAGACCCACTTTCACCTGGCATTGTCTCAACCATATATAAGGCATTATCCCATGCACAACCCAAGCACAAGCCCAAATATATAGTTGACTGGGAGAAAGATTTAGATATCTCGATCGATCCTGAAGACTTGTCTGACATTTGGACTAATATCCCCAAAATTTCTATCAATGCCGACCTAGTCGAAGTTAACTACAAGCTACTTTTCAGATGGTACTTGGTTCCTTCCCGTTTGGCCAAGTTTAAAAACAATACATCCCCAAACTGCTTCAGAGGCTGTAACACTCCTGAAACCCATGTCCATATTTGGTGGAAATGTACTAAAGTCCGCCGACTCTGGCTAAGAGTGTGTACTTGGGCCTCCTCGCTAGTCAACCAACCAATACCTAGGAACCCAGTCCATACTTTACTGGGCCTCCCTTACCCAAACCTTACTAAACCGCAAAATACGTTAGTAAATCATATCTTCACAGCAACTAAACTGACGATCGCCGCAGCTTGGAACTCTAGTCTCCTCTCCTTCGACTTGGTGAAGAACAGATTAAGCCGCATCCTCTTCTTTGAGAAATTGCGTGCCAGACTAGAAGACAACATGACTAAATTCAACAAAATCTGGTCTTCCTTCATGGAATACCTACTGGGGGCTGATTATAGCGCTAGGATTGGCGCGGTTTGACACCCTGGAGCCACCCTGGCCCTCACTGCCCAGGCTGATTTGCTACAGCTGACTCTCTCCTCGTCCCATACTCTACCTCACTTCTCTTTCTATCCTCACGTCTTTCTTTCCTCTCTCCCCCCTTTCCTCCTTTACTACTTTCCTTACTTATTGTTAGACAGGCCCTCCAGATATCTATCCCTGCCTCCACTGGGAGACAGGCAGCATTAGCTAACCACACTATCAGAACAAAATAGGCTCATGCCCAGCCAAAATTTTGGTTCCATGAATGGGCAAGAGACATTTTGTCGCAATTATAGCCACCATGACTAATCTTTACATAATACAACGAAGGCAATGCCCTAAACTACCACAACCCTTTGGTTGCTTTATATATGCCAGTCGACAATATCACTGATACTTGATTATGTTTATCCCTATTACTCCTATTATGACTGTTATTGATGTTAAAGCCTGTACATGACAGTAAACTTTCCTACAGCCTAACCAAATGCCAATGTCTATATAGTCTGTGCAGACTTATGTTAATGTTTTATCTTATAAAATCCAATAAAAACGATTGAAATAAAAAAAAAAAGAGAGAAACTCTGACCAGGAATTTAACTTTATCCCAATCAGTAGGTGATACCCCCTTTTACATGAGAAATCTATTCCTTTTCACAAACAGACCATCAGGGGGCGCTGTATGGCTGATATTGTGGTGAAACCCCTCCCACAAAGAAATTCTGAGTACGTACTCTTGGCAGTTTCCTGTCTGTGAACTTTGTTGCATTGTGTGAAATAGCTGTTTACAGCTGTTTCCAACTGCCAAAACAGCAAGCAGCAGCTACATCACCTGCCAGCAGTAAAAATGTCACCATGTGATAAATGTCAGACTATAAATCAGGGATTTTAAATATTTTACAATGGGCAAACACTGACTAAATCATTTATACATAATTATTGTGAAAATGAAGCACTTTTTTTATTACATTATTTTCACTGGAGTTCCTCTTTAAAGAGGCTCAGAGATGAAATTTACTCAAGCTCTGATACTTACCTGGGGCTCCTCCCACCCCATAAACATGTTTAAGTACCACGCCGTCCTCCCGCACTCTGCCGTTCAGCCGCAGTGATCTCCATTATGAGCCTCAGTCAATGCCAGTCAGGGTCTACTGCACATGCACAGACCTCCCGCGAATGCGCAGTAGACCCAAACTGACGTCACTGAGGCTGGTAACGGAGCTCACCACGGCTGAACGGCAGACCGCAGCAGGATGGCGTGGGACTTAGACACGT